>NW_026614936.1:0-80933 GCF_030052815.1 Hevea brasiliensis
TAGTTTCCTCAATTTTCGAGTTTCGGTCCAAACTACAAACTTGTAGGTCTATGTCTTATTGCACGCGGGGCAAAATTTCAGGTCATTCAGAGTTGTGTAGACCAAGTTATGGTCAATTTACCAATGCTGGACAGAATGCATCAAAATTGTAACTTTAGGTCATTTTTAGGTCACTTTTGGTTCGGCCAGTTTTGATACCTGAATTTGTGCAAGCTATTTGGCTTGGTTCTGGCCATTTTTGGGCTTTGGTGTCTTCATAAGAATTGTAGATCTATGTCTAAACTATTCATGGTAAAAATTTCAGGTCATTTGGACCTATTTTAAGTGAGTTATGGCCTAAACACTAACTACTGCCCAAATAGTCAATTTTTAGGCTTTCAAGTCACTAATCAGGATTTGGTCATTTTTCAAGTCACCTTCTAGGTAGAATTTTGGTAAGCTTCCTTCATAAAAGTTGGCACATTTTGTGCCTAGTTTCACCTCCAATTGGTCTCATACCAATTGGAGTCACACACTTAAGGTTCTAAGCCAAAACATACACTGCCCTACTACACACTTCTCATCACTTACCAATTACATATTCAACACTTACCAAATTACTTCCTTCATGCCAATTCTGGTTTGTACCTTACCATTAACACCTTTAACAACACATTTTTGGTCATTTTGGACAGCTTGTAACCATTCTCAATATGCACACTATAATGCAGAATTTTTCAAAGTCCATTTACATCATTTAACCACATGAATATACCCTATTTACATACCCAATTCCAAACCATTATACACATATCCATGCTGCCATCAATAACAACATCTTAAACAACCATAAACAAGTAAAAACAAGCTACATATATTGAATTTCTATGGCTGCCAAAATGTACATCTCTATTAAAACATCAAACTTCAAAAATTCTTCCATAAATCAACTACCCACAACCTTGGTTACACTTTTAATGAAACAAGAATTAAAAACACTCACTTACCACTTTTGAAGTTCTTCAAAACCTCACCCAAACTTCTTCTTTTTGCTGCCAATGTTTTCCCCAAGCTGAGTATGCAAGGTTTAATGAAGGATTTATGGTGAAAGGAAGCTTGAATCATGGATGCATGGGTGCGGATGTGAGTTTGGCCATGGAGTCTCCCATGGAGTTCATTTCGGCCACTCTTCCAAAGGTTGAAGATGACAGAATTTTCTGTCCAAAGGTTGATTAAAGGTCCACTTAAGTGATGTTAGTGGAGCACTCATTGATTAAAAATCTATTTTAATGTTAAACTTTCCAATTTTTGCAATTCGGCCACCACACTTTCACTATTTACATAATGTATCTCATTTTAATTTTTCATGGTATTTTTAAAGTTTAATATCATTTATTTTTAATGGACATTTAGGTCAAAAGACAACGCGGGATGTCAAATGACCACAATGTCCCTATTCGGGTTGCATTCCCGATTTTTCAGTAACACCGAGTTTTGTCGTTTTCTCGATTTCTCGTTTTTCTTTGTACTAATTAATTAATTTTTCTTTGATATTTTTAATGACATTTGTCGCAAGGGATTTTGCGGTCGCCTGAACAAACCCTCACCGAAGTGGGAAAGAGTGAGGAGTCGCCACTTTAATTTTGAGGGAAATTAAAGAAAACCATTTGTGAAAATAGATTGAAATGAAACCACTTCAAGACAGAGATTCTAGGTTCGGGGTCCGTAAACGGGTGGGGAAGGTGTTAGGCACCCCACCTCGTCCCTTAATAAGGGTAAGTAGATTTAACTTTGCATTAGTTAGGAGGGCTTGAATGGACATGTTAATCCTTTTGACTAAAGGAACATTTGATTTTTCACTAAATTTGGATCACCCAGATACATAAGTAAATGAGACAACCTTAGTGAGTTACTGTTGTATGTTAATTTTATTTGAAAGGAATATTTTATTAAAATTTTAATTTAAGAATCGGATAAGAACTCTTCTCCGAACTCTTTAATATTTATTAAAATTCTGAGTTGAGACCGGGTAAGAACCCTCCTCCGATCTCTATTCAATATTTATTAAATTTTGAGTTGAGACCGGGTAAGAACCCTCCTCCGATCTCTATTCAATATTTATTAAATTTTGAGTTGAGACCGGATAAGAACTCTCCTCCGATCTCTATTTAATGTTTATTAAAATTTTGAGTTGAGACCGGATAAGAACTCTCCTCCGATCTCTATTTAATATTTATTAAAATTTTGAGTTGAGACCGGATAAGAACTCTCCTCCGATCTCTATTTAATGTTTATTAAAATTTTGAGTTGAGACCGGATAAGAACTCTCCTCCGATCTCTATTTAATGTTTATTAAAATTTTGAGTTGAGACCGGATAAGAACTCTCCTCCGATCTCTATTTAATGTTTATTAAAATTTTGAGTTGAGACCGGATAAGAACTCTCATCCGATCTCTATTTAATATTTATTAAAATTTTGAGTTGAGACCGGATAAGAACTCTCCTCCGATCTCTTTTAAATTAACAAGAGCCTGAATGGGATGTTTCCGATCTCCCGAATTTTAATTTCAGCTACATGTCATAAGGACCTAAAGCTAAGGATTCTGGCATTCAAAGGTGCTGGGGATAAGGCTTCTTTTAACTAATTGATATTTTGTGACTAAATAAGAGAAGCTGGACTGAATTTT
The DNA here is from genome assembly GCF_030052815.1 of Hevea brasiliensis. Lineage (NCBI taxonomy): Eukaryota > Viridiplantae > Streptophyta > Magnoliopsida > Malpighiales > Euphorbiaceae > Hevea > Hevea brasiliensis. The sequence goes on from NW_026614936.1 coordinate 2,667, forward strand.
GCTGACCTCCCCTAAGGTCACTTTACCAGTATCCTATCTGTACCCTTTTACTTATCTGAGTTTTGATTTTTATTCCGCCTTATGGCATTATGCTGGATCGCTTCCCATGTCAGCCTAGTGATTCAACTTTGCTATTTCCCTGACGTGTTATTTAGACCCTCTTTTTTCAAAGAGACACTTTAAACACAGTTACCTACATTTTGTCTAGCTGCTTCTACGTAACTCGGGGCTAGATGACTTATGCTCGTAAATAATAAAGATTAACAAAAGTATGGGTTAGCCAGCACGGGAGTAAACTAGAGCATATCTTTCCTTTGTATCTTTTTTAGCGTGACATGAACTTAAAGAAAACAACAGGCATAAGAAAGAGGACAAAAGGAAATACGTGAAACGGGAACTAGACTTAATAAAATGGCGATATTAACACTGACCTGTAGGAAGTCGAGTCTATTGAACTAATTACAGAATCGCAAAAGTAGCAAGATTGCAGTCAAAATGAGGACTATGATTTGCCTCATAATGAAGTATTCTTTGTTAAAATGTAAACAGGTCAAAATAACCAAGCTTGAGTGTAGTTGAGCTTAGACAATATGAATGGAAATAGAGGATAACAAAGACAGAAAGTGGGAGTGCCACAGATAATGAACGAATGAAAATGAAAAATTTCAAGATTCAAGAATCCCTTTGCAAGAAAACACTTGAAAACTAGTTTTAAAAGTTTTTCTACGAAAACTCAAAGAAAATAGCATAGTAACAAACTGAATTAAGTTTGAGTTATTCGCTATAGTTCGCTCTCTTGTCTATATGTTTTTTTTCGTCCCCTAACAGCTTTCAGGTGTATTTATAGGAATCGAGTGCTCCCCATGAAAGGTCAGGATTTATTTTGAGGGAGATGGAGGGTCTGGATTTTGAAGGACATGATCGGACGCTTGAGAATTAAAGAGAACCCGAATGAACGGCTGAGATTATTCTTCAGAATATTTGTCCTTTTCTCCTTTCAATCTGACGGTCTCAAATCCTCTTGTCCGAGCGACCGAGGCTAAGAGCGAAAGGCGCTGGTCTTGTCGCTCTCTCTTGATCCAAGGGCTCCGGTTCATCCTTACAAGTGAAATCAACGGTGGAGATTGGGATGTACAGATCACATGACATACTCGCACTCACAAGATTATGGCGATTCTTAGGCGTATGCGGAGATCTCGTCGCCACGCTTTAACTACCTCACTCTTATTCGACGACGGTTATTTGGGATTTGTCTTATTCTTTTGCCTTCCGATCCCTCCCACGCTCCTATTCCGATCTCTCATACTGATCTCCCATCTTCCGATCTCTATTATTCCGATCCCTAGAGATCCCCAAATGATGTAATCCGATCTTTTGGAAATAAAAGTCAATTATCATCTTATTATTATTGCATTAATTATTTTCCGATCTCTGATGTGTTTATCCGATCCGTTCCCAATCAACAACCCTTAATCGATCCGCAATTCAAACATTTATCTTGATATGCCGATCTCTAATTAGCCGTTCTCTTTATGGAATTTGAGAGACGTGTCAGAACAGCTGGCGAATCCCGTTAACCGATGCATTGCCTGGGACATCGTGAGCATTAAATGCTCGGACGAGTATAAATAGGGGTAGGGGTTAGCCAGTTTCTTACTTATGCCATTTTCTGTCTTTCGCAAGCAATTCCAAAACTCTCCCGATTTTCAAGCTCTTCCGACTGCTCAAGCTCCTAAGGGTTTTAACTTTTTTAGCTTTAAGTTCTTTGTTTTCCTTAAAAATGAGCGCGCCAAGGTCGAGAGCGGCAAGCCCACCTTCCGCCCATGTTTCATGGTCGTCGATGAAGAAGAGGTGGTCGGGCCGAGCGCACAACCGTAACCTCCTAGGGTCTCCGCTCGGCTGGGGCGGATCGCACCATCAAGGCATGCACCTTCTTCGGGAGGGAGAATCTTCCTATGGACGAGCCGTCGATCTTGCAAGAATCCGCAATCGCTTAGCCAGAGTACAACATTGAGCCCGATTCATATGAACTTATCCTGTCACGGCGATCACCGAGCCAATCACTTCTTTGAAGATAATGACATGGTTATGGTCTACGAGGAACAGTTAAAGGCCGGTCTGCGGTTCACTCTGGACGACTTCTTCAAGGAGGTCCTAAAATTTCACCGAGTGTGCAATGCCAAAATTCACCCTAACTCGTGGCGGATCTTGTTAGCTTTCCGAGGCCTGTGCCGAGCTAAGGGAATCGGACTCACGGCTAAGGTGTTCGCCGAATCAAGACAGCTAACTCGCCGAAAGGACGACGAGCACTGGTTCTTTTAGGCGAAGGCTCATTGTGGGCTCTTCACTGATCTGCCCTCCTACCTTAAGAATTGGAAGAACCGCTTCTTCATTCTGAGGAGCAAAAATCTGACCTACTTTGAGGACTTCCCCGTGGTGGCACGTGGGCCCTTGATTCCGGCGTATTACCCGAACAAGGAGGAAAGCCTAATAGTGATGGAATCAAGAATCAAGCCGCCACTCAAAAGTACTCCTGCTTAGATGCGGATCGCGAGCTACATCATTGGACGATGGAGTTGATCACGGGCGAAAGTCGCGGGCTTCAGCTCTCTGATCTTGGCATCGGTATTTTCTATTTCTCAGATCTTTGGACCTTAGCGATCTCACTAACCTCTTTTTTGTGCAGGTATGGCGGGTGGTGAGGGTTCCAGGAAGCGGAAGAAAGAAAGGGAGATTTCCTGGAAAGTGGAAGAGATGAAGCGTTCGGCACTGCTTCAAACACCCGGTCATGAACCTGGGGAGACGCAAGGAGGCCCGTCCCGACCTTTGGGACCGCCGATCACAGAAGCTGTCCGATCTCCTCCTCAACGGGAAGAGCTGCTTCCACCTCCTCCAGTTGCTCCAAGCACAGAAGGGGGTCGTTTTCGACCTCCTGCGAGGCCCCTTTCTCGTGGCGCCCAAGTGCTGATCGCTTCTCTGGAGAACAACCGGACTGTTCGGGAGAACCCCGATTTTGCCAAAGTCTTGGGGTCTTCCATCTGCCTTCGGGAGGATCGACAGATCGCTCGGACAATCTTGACGACATCCTAACCCGCTCCATGAGTTCAATGTATAGTGCCCGTGAACCAAAGACATAGTTCGGGAAAAGGCGCACCGCCTGGGTAAGGAGGTCGAGAAGAAGGGTCAAGAAGTGGCATCCCTCCGATCCCAACTCTCATCTACTCAGGATTACATATCTCAAATTGAGGGGCGCATGAAGTACTATGAAGATAAGCTGGCCGAACAGACTCATGTTTTGGCTGAAAGGGATCATGCCCTTAGAGAAGTCCAGGCGCTCCGGGCCAACGAAGCTACTCAGGTCGCTCACCTTGCTGAGGAGCTTTAGGCAAAAGATGAAGAGATGGTGACAGGAATAGCCGGAGCTTATGTGAACGCTCACAAAGATCTCTTGGCCGAGCTCCAAAAGCGTTACCCAGAGGAGGACTTCTCTTGGATGGCCGACCTGGCTCCCGGAGGCGAGGAGGAAAGCGAAGAGGAGGCCGAGGATGAGAGAGAAAATGAGCAAAATGTAGATCAGAATTTTGAAATGAAATGAAGTGGAATGCCCTTTTTTGTTCGATGAATGGTTATGATCGGAAAATTTCTAAATTATTAAACACTTGATTGTCTGAGTATGTTGAAATAACTGAAAATGATTATTAACCTAAGTGTGAGAGGTCGGAAAACACGATGAGCATGAGATCGGTAAGGAAGAAATGCTGAACGGAACTTGATTAAAATTGGAAATTTGACTTGAACACTTAAGATCGGAATCCTCATTAAACCGGACCAAAACCTTAGCTCTTAAACTTTTGAAAGGGAGATCGTTAACAAAGCCGGTAAGAAAAGATCTAGTTCACTTTGTTTATACTACAACAGGTCGGAGAGATCGGTGAGCGATTTAATAGACTGGTAAGGATTTGACAGATGTGAGGACTTAGCATTGATTTAATTCTTTGAGGAGAGATCGGAAATGTGACTATCTATCAAAGAGGGATCGGAAATGAGGTCACAAGGAGACTTAGTACTGGGGTCAGTTTCAACGTTTTATTGATTTTGGGGATCGACCAAAATATGGTGTCGACAGCTGCCCCTCTTTACATAATTTCTATTAAAAGGAAAATTTCCCGTGTAGGAATTATGTAAAGATTCAGACTCATATTTTGGACGATTAGGTGTTCGAAGTTAGGGAGCTAAAGCACACTTAAGTTGGTGACCTAAAAATTGGCAACAGAAGTTGAACTAAAATCAACTTGGATCAAAGAACCAGAGGTTGATAGCAGGAAATGTAAATTGCGGGTAATTAAAATCAACTTAGATCAAGAAACCAAAGGTTGATAACAGGAAGTTAGGAAATTTAAATTGCAGGAAATTAAAATTGGCAGGAAATTTAAATTGCTGGAAATTAAAATCAACTTAGATCAAGGAACCAGAGGTTGATAACAGGAAATTTAAATTGCAGGAAATTAAAATTGCTGGAAATTAAAATTGGCAGGAAATTTAAATTGCTGGAAATTAAAATCAACTTAGATCAAGGAACCAGAGGTTGATAACAGGAAATTTAAATTGCAGGAAATTAAAATCAACTTAGATCAAGGAACCAGAGGTTGATAACAGGAAATGTAAATTGCAGGAAATTAAAATCAACTTAGATCAAGGAACCAGAGGTTGATAACAGGAAATGTAAATTGCAGGAAATTAAAATCAACTTGGATCAAGGAACCAGAGGTTGATAACAGGAAATGTAAATTGCAGGAAATTAAAATCAACTTAGATCAAGGAACCAGAGGTTGATAACAGGAAATTTAAATTGCAGGAAATTAAAATCAACTTAGATCAAGGAACCAGAGGTTGATAACGGGAAATTTAAATTGCAGGAAATTAAAATCAACTTAGATCAAGGAACCAGAGGTTGATAGCAGGAAATTTAAATTGCAGGAAATTAAAATCAACTTAGATCAAGGAACCAGAGGTTGATAACAGGAAACTTAAATTACACTTACAAAGCAAGCCTAATCTCGACACAAGAAGTTCTTCCCCAATGAAGTGTACTCTACAGAATCCCGAAGGCCGATGATGAATGGAGGACAAGTCGCAATACTTGACCTATGGCCTCATTTCTTCAAATGCCCCATTTCTGTTTTTTGACTTTCTCCCGAAAAGCACCCTTGCGGGTTTTCACTTCCCCTTCATCTATATGACTAGAAGCGCCCTTTCAGGTTTTCACCTCTAGTTTTTTTTTTTTTTAGGTCATTCCCTGCAAATCTCATAGTAAAGTACGTGAGGTTATCAATTGTCAAATCTTAATCTTATGGCAAAAATTTTAACTGATTTAAATAGCGCATTAAATAACGAGATTGAAAAAAGATAAATATAAGGGAAAGATAGAAACATGGGGAATGAAGTGTGATTTTATTACGGTTTAGTAAAAACAAAGAAGAAGTTTCAAAGAAGAAAGGTATAAGGAAAGCTCTCACATATTCCTGTGGTCGATTTTGAAGTCTCTTAATCGCCATTATTTCAAGTTCTCTCAAGCCTCATGCCGTGACATTTTCCTCTTCATCCCGGTTTCATGCCCCCATTCCTTATCTCTCTCCTTTTGTTCTGGATGCCCTTTGGGTTTTCACCCTAGTTTTTTTTTTTTTTTTTTTGCGCGCTCTTTCGTGACGCCTTTCGGTTTTCATTATTCACTCATTTTACAAAGTGCCCTTCGGGGTTTTCGTCTTATTTCACACATTTTGCTAGGAGCGGCCTTTCGGGTTTTCGCTCCTACCTTTTTTTTTTTTTTTTTTTTTTAGGCATAGTATTTCTTGACGATGTCAAGATTCACGTGTCTCGAAACTCTTCACCGCCCATGTGGGTTAAGATCGTGGCTCCTCCGTAAAATACCTTTTAACCACATAGGGTCCTCGTAGGTTGGTGACCATTTGCCCCGGGATCGCTTTTGATTCGGCAGACTTTCTTCGTAACTAGGTCCCCGGTTGGAATTCGCGTGGGCGAACGCTTTTATCAAATGCTCTAGCCATCCTCATCCGTATAATCGCCATGACATGCTGCTGCTAACCTTTTCTCATCTAGCAAGTTTAACTGATCCAACCTTGACTGGATCCATTCTGACTCATCAATCCCTGATTCCTTCAGAATCCTTAGGGAAGGAATTTCAACTTCAATAGGTGATACCGCTTCCATCCCGTAAACCAGTGAGTATGGAGTTGCTCCGGTTGAGGTTCTTACAGAAGTTCGGTATGCGTGAAGAGCATAGGGAAGCATATCATGCCAATCCCTATATGTGACTGTCATTTTCTGGATTATCCTCTTGAGATTTTTGTTCGCGGCTTCCACCGCTCCATTCATCTGAGGACGGTATGGGGAGGAATTGAGGTGTCGGATTTTGTATTGATCACACAATTTCTGAATCTTTGGGCCATTGAGATTCTTAGCGTTGTCAGTGACGATTTTATTGGGGAGACCATGCCGGCAGATGATGTTGCTTCTGAAGAATTTGAGAAACGTATTCTGCGTGATATGGGCGTATGACGTGGCTTCGACCCACTTAGAAAAATAGTCGATTGCTACTAGGATAAATCTGTGCCCATTGGATGCCTTAGGGTTGATGGGACCGATCACATCGATGCCCCACATTGCGAAAGGCCATGGTGAGACGAGGTTGAACAACTTGTGAGGTGGCACATTTATCGGATCGGCATAGATCTGACACTTATGGCACTTCCGAAAATACTCGATGCAATCTTTTTCCATTGTGATCCAAAAATATCCCCGTCGTATGATTTGCTTAGCCATCATGTGCCCATTGGCATGGGTTGCACAATTTCCCTCATGAGTCTCAAAAAGGATTTTCTTCGCCTCTTTTGCATCCACACATCTCAACAGTTCACCGTTGGACCCTCTCTTGTATAGGGTTTCACCACTGGGGAAGTATCCCAATGCTAATCTTCGAAGCATCCTCTTTTCGTTTCGGTTTGCCCCTGAGGGGAATTCTCTGGTTCTGTAGTAGACCAGGATGTCATGATACCAAGGTTTACTGTCGGGTTCATCCTCAATCATGAAACAATAAGCTGGCTCATTCCTTGCCTTAATCTTCAATATCTGAGCCATCTGCCCTTCTTCGATTTGAGCCATGACGGCTAGAGTAGCTAAAGCATCAGCAAATTGATTCTTGTCTCTACTAAGGTGGGTGAAAGAGATCTCTTCGAATTTCTTAATCACCCAGTAAGTACTGATATGGGATTAGCTTGGGATCCTTGGTTTGCCATTCTCCTTGACTTGGTATATAATCGTAATGAGTCTCCATATACCTCCAACTTCCCGATCTCCATTTTGATTGCAGCAGAGACCCTCACACAAGCTTCATATTCGCGACGTTGTTGGTGCAAATGATCTCAACTTAATGGCTATCTGAAGTGCTTTCCATCTAGGGATATCAATACAGCTCCAATTCCATTACCGGACAAATTGACAGCTCCGTCGAAATACATTTCCCATACATCGGCTGGCCCCTCTTCTTCGCAGTCTACTTCATTAATATGCTCATCAGGGAACTCAAAATCCAGAGCTTCATAATCCTGGATAGGATTTTCTGCTAGGAGGTCAGCGATCACGCTACCTTTTACTGCCTTTCGGGTCATATAGACTATGTCATATTGGGAGAGTATGACCTGCCACTTGGCTATCCTACCGCACGAATGGGCTTTCGAATACATATTTGATAGGATCCATCCCGAGATGAGCCATGTCTTGTGATTCAAAGATGTAGTGCTTGAGGCGATTCGCTGTCCAGGCTAATGCGCAGCAAGTCTTTTCTAAGAAAGAGTATCTTGACTCACAATCATTGAACTTCTTGCTCAAGTAATAAATAGCCCTTTCCTTTCGGTCGGTATCATCATGTTGTCCCAAAACGCAACCCATCGAGTTCTGTTGGATCGCCATATACACGATAAGAGGCCTTCCTGCCACGGGTGGAACCAATACTGGTGGGCTGGTCAAGTATTGCTTAATTTTCTCAAAAGCCTCCTGGCAAACTGAATCCCACTGAGTGGAATTATTCTTCCTAAGTAGTCTGAAAATAGGCTCAGCTTTGGTAGTGAGATTAGAAATAAATCTCGAAATGTAGTTCAATTTTCCCAGGAAACTGCGCACCTCCCTTTCTGTTTTTGGGGATGGCATTTCTTGAATAGCTCGAACCTTGTCTGGATCAACCTCTATTCCCCTCTCGCTTACTATGAATCCCAACAACTTTCCCGATCTAGCTCCGAATATGCATTTGGCAGGGTTCAGTTTCAACTGGTATCTTCTGAGTCTCTCGAATACCCTCCTCATCACCTGTACGTGGCTTTCTTTTCCTCTGGATTTAATGATCATATCATCCACATACACTTCCACCTCTTTATGCATCATATCGTGGAATAATGTAACCATTGCGCACTGGTAGGTAGCACCAAAGATTCTTCAACCCGAAAGGCATGACCCGATAGCAAAACACTCCCATTGAGTGATGAAAGCCTTATCCTTGTCTTCCTCATCCATCGGGATCTGATTGTACCCAGATGCCCCATCAATGCATGAGCACCTGCCCAATCCCGCAGCATTGTCTACTAACACATCAATGTGGGGGAGAGGGAAATCATCTTTTAGACTTGCTTTATTAAGATCCCTGTAGTCAACGCACACCCTGACTCTCCCGTCCTTCTTCATTACCGGGACGACATTAGCCACCCATTGGGGGTATTTGACCACTTCCAGGAACCCAGCGTCATACTGTTTCTTGACTTCATCCCAAACTTTGAGCAGTTTGTCGGGGTTCATTCTTCTTAACTTCTGATTTACCTGAATTGTCCCCGAAATTAGGTGAATTTTATGTGTAAATATCTGAGGGTCCAAACCCACCATATCTTCATAGCTCCAGAAAATACGCCGAGGAATTCTTTAAGCTGCATCGATCATATCTCCCAATTCTTCACTCTCCACTACCTTAAGTTCCCTTTTACTTCCTCTGTGCCTAAGTTTATGGTGTGCTGCCTCCACAAGGCACTAGGGAGGGTTCATCCTTTTCATTGCTTTCTTCTGTAAGATCTTCCTCGTAATCACTTGAAGTAATGGCAGTTATGGGGATTTCAAAATTAACTAGAGGAATTTCTGAGCCGATTGGATTATTAGGTGTTAATTGATGAATGGTCCTGAATGAATAAAAATGGAACATATTAGAAGGATGAAATTCAAAAGGAAAGAATTGGATTTAAAATGCGCTATTAATTCATTAATATTTATGCCATAAGAAAAAGGTCCATTTACAGTATTACACTTGTCACCATGGACAAAATGATCAAGTGTAGATAACCAAAGGTACTTTACTCGAAATTGAGTATAGGGATGTCTTCTGCCATTCAGCTTGTCTAGTTCCCCGCCTCACTATTGGTGAGACCAGAGCCTCATACAGGAATCCAGTAGATGACATCGATGGATGGTTCATCAGTGATTCTTCCACCTCTGGATTTTCAATGACCGGTTTAGTGAAGACTTCGTGATTCTCGACTACTTTCATCTTTCCCATTTTCTCGATCGAATCTCCGATCCCAAGTGTTTTCCTCATCCGTAACCGTCCATCCATAAGGGCATCTTCCTCATAACCCAAACCACAGCGACCTATCTTCTGAATAGCCGGTATAGGTTCAACGATCCCTTGCAATGCGGTGCCCAAGCCTTTGCCCTCCTGATATCCATTCTTTGACATCACTTTGGCCACCATAGCCATAGCCCCTCCACTTCCGGTTTCTTGTAACTCAAGGGCCTGGAAGGAGCTTTCCAACGACTCCTCAGCCGCTTCCACATAAGGGAGTGATTGTGGCTTGGTGACTAGCAAGGCCTCCTCTCCTTTCACTGTGATGATTTTGCCGTCCATAATATATTTGATCTTTTGGTGCAAAGTTGAAGGAACGGCATTCGCAGAATGGATCCAAGGCCTCCCCAACAACATAGTGTAGGCCGGCTCAATGTTCATCACCTGAAACGTGACGTTGAAAGTACATGCACCGACTTGGATTGGCAAGTCAATGTCTCCCAGCACTTCTCTCCTTGTACCGTCGAAGGCTCTCACCACCATAGCACTCTGACGTATATCAGATTGGTCAACCGGCAACCTGGCCAAGGTGGTATTAGGCAGTACATTAAGAGCTGACCCGTTATCAATAAGTACCTTGGCTACTATACAACCCTTACACTTCACTGTTACATGCAACGCTTTAGTGTGCCTTTAACCCGCAGGGTCTATCTCGTCCTCCGAGAAAGTAACAAAACTGGATGCCTGGATTTGTCCCACTATCTTCTCAAACTGCCCCGTAGTAATGTCAGGGTTTACAAAGGCCTGATCCAGGATTCTCTGCAAGGCTTGTCGGTGCACTTCCGAACTCAAGATCGATAACAATAAATTCGGCAGTGTTTTTCTCAACCGCTCCACCACATCATACTCACTGTTTCATTATTTGGAGCAGCTTCCTCCTCTTCTTTATGCTCAAGCAGCTCTACTTCCTCTGTCTTCTCAACCTCCTCTTCTGCATTCTTCAATGACTCTCCCATCTTTACTTTCCCTTTTCTCTTTTCTTTTCCTTCGTTCACGTAACACCTCCCACTTCGAGTTATGAACTCAACTTCTTGCTCATGCGAGGAGGATTTTGTGGTAGTGACAGGTTGAGGATTATCCTGGGGAGTAGCACTGGCGGTAGGTCCGGCATAAGTCATCTGAAAGTGTTCATGAGGAGTGAAACATGGCTTAGGAGGTGCCGGGGGTAAAGCAAGGCTAGGAGCCGGTGTACTGCTTGACGCTCCTTGGGTGAAGACTTGGAAATTGTAGTTCCAAGGTATAGCATGGGTGTTGGTAATAGGGAGCTGAGATGGGGCTCGGATAACCGTTACTGGCGGCGAGGCTACTGGAGGTGAGAACGTGATTCTGGGTTTAGAGGTAGAAGCATTCTGACTATATCTGGTCGTGTTCACTCCCCCTTCTGTCTTTGACTTTGTCAGGCATCTCAGAATTTTAAGGGATAACAAATTCTGAACCTCGTGCTTGAACCTCTCACAATCCAGAAGCTCATGATCAGCTGCCCCTCCATGATAAGGACACCCCGTACCTTCTTCTAATCCCATTTCCTGATGGCAAAGGTAGCCTTCCCTCATTGCCACAGCAAAAATTTCTTTAAAGTAAGGAACCAATTTGTCTACTTCCGGTGTTGATCCTTCTCCATCAGACTCCATCATATTTACACCACTGCCCGTATTATGGTTAGGCAGTGGGTTTGAGGTAACATTGGGGAGGGAACCATTTCCCTCAATTTTTAGCCATCCATTCCGTATTAAAGCGTGCACTCTTCCTCTGAGTGCTCCGCAATTGTCAGTTGAGTGCCCTTGTGCCCCCCCATGATACTCACAACGGGTAGTGACATCATACCACCTGGGATATGGAGGCTGAATTGGGTCTAGGGGGACTGGTACAATTTGGTTGATATCGACAAGGTATCGGTATATTTCACTGAGTGGGAGGGGAAGAGGTGGATCAGGGTTTCTTGGGGGTCTTGGGTTGTTTTGTGGTGGTCTTGGTTGAGCAGGAGGAGGAGGTGGTCTCGGTTGGTAATTTGTAGGTGAAGGGTATTGTGGGCGTGAGTGTGGATAATTTGGGAAAGGAGGTGGAATGTTTGCGACTGTTTGGCCATGAGGGGGAGGATATGGCCGATAATTGTTTTGAGGGAATGGGGAATAATTGTTTTGACGAGTGACAGAATGCACATCACCCTCCTTCTTGCCAAAGCTGGCAGTCTTTTTCGCAGGGTTCTCAGCCAACTCCTGCAACCGTCCCATTCTTAGATTGGCCTCTATTCTTTCACCGGCCTGTATGATGTCAGAGAAGCTGTTGGAAGTGTTCCCAATCATCAAATTGAAATAGGGGGCTTTCAACGTCTCAATGAACAGAGAGCACAGCTCATTGTCAGTCACTGGAGGGTGGACTTCTGCCGCCTTTTCTCTCCACCTCTGGGCATACTCCTTGAAGCTTTCCCTGTCCCTCTGTACCAGGTTTTGAAGATCCCTTCTTGTGGGGGCCACATCGCAGTTAAATTTGTACTGCTTTAAGAAGGCATCAGCTAAATCCTTCCAGGAGCGCAGTTTGCTCCTGTCCAACTGAATGCACCACCTCAAAGCTGCCCCGGAGAGGCTCTCATGAAAGAAGTGAACCAGCAGTTTGTCGTCCTCTGTCAGAGCAGACATTTTGGCGATATAGGTGGCCAAGTGAATACGAGGGTTTGAATTCCCAGTGTACTTGTCGAAATCAGGGACCTTGAACTTGGGTGGCACCACCACATCCGGCACTAATCTTAGTGATGCCACGTCGACCGAACCATACATGTTCACCTCTATTGCTCTCGCCTCTTCTAGAGCAGATAGTTTCTCGTTTTCTTTCATCTTATTTTCCCCTCCCACCGCATGATATGCTCCCCCGGCGGGGAGCTGAGGGGTGGAGTAAACTGGAGGGATTAGGATTGAAGGGTGAGGCTCGGCATTTGAGACAGCCGGGTAATAAGAGAAAGGCAGGTCATTGTTCATGGCGACCGAATTGACAGTGACTGCCGGGTCCGAGATAGGTGATTGAAAGGTGAAAGAAGTTGTAGCTTGATGGGGATCCATCGTTGTAGGTGGTGGAGGAGGTAGTGGTAAGCTAGGTTCTGCTGCGGGTTTATTTTGGGACATTTCCCTCATTAACCTCATAAGTTCTGAGACCTGGTCTTTAAGTTCAGATACTTGCCCTTGTAGGTTCTGTACTTGTTCCTAGTCTTCCATTATCTTCTTTGTCCGGGATCTTGTTAAGTACACTCGCTTGGGTTGAACCGTGTGCTTGGTCAGACTTGCCTTGTTTGAAGCAATGTTGATTTTCTATAGGAAGTCGAAAAAAAGGATTTTTAATGAATTTCGAATTTTGTAAAAAAAACTAAAAGTCCTTGTTCGGACGAAGGATACAGTGGCATTTGGGAGCCAGAATGAAATCTGCGAAAGGATAATTGCATCAACTTTATCATGGCATCGTTCGATAGTCTGACTGTGAATAACTGGATTGAATGCGCGTTTATGATACCTGTCCATATAGTGCATTCAATTTTTCATATAACCCTAGCGAGGGAGTTCCTACGGGAGTCATATTATTCATTCACAAATTAGCTAAACAATGGTCCAAAAATCATTTCATTAACTGAATAATTTATACACCGTATTCTTTACATCGGCCTAGGCTCTGGGAGGTTTTTTATAATGAGATGACATTTTCTGAGATACTCATATAATCTTTCTTCTTGTTTGGCAGGGTTGAATGCTTTCAAAGCATACTCGGATTCAGGTAAGAGTTCGTGCTTTCCTTGTGCTATCGTTCTCTCCAGCTGGTCAACATTCTCTTTCAGCTCTTGATAGAGAGCAGCTTGTCTTTCTTTCTCTTTCCTTTCCTTAGCACATTCTTTCAAGATATCGTTGATGAGTAGTGCCTGTTCTTTTAATTCGAGCTTCTTCTTTTTGTTTTCCTGTTTATACTCTTCAACGAGTATCTCTTGGTATTTCATTTTTTCCTGAAGCTTATTATTCTGTGCTTCTACTTCTTTCATTACAGCGTGGAGAGAGTTTTTTTCCTTTTCCCACCGTATCTCTTGCTCTTCAAAACCCATCTTTTCGGCCCTTGCCTCTTCCCTGAGCCTTCTTACTTTCCTCTTGAGAATCTGCTGTTTGTCCTCCAACTGTTTTATTTGTTCTTGCAGTTGCGAGTTCTCGGTATTTGCCTTTTGTAGCGAGTCAACCAGGCGATCATCAGCTTCTTCTAATAGGACATCTCGGCGCGGATCGCTGTCTTCGAATTCTGTAGTTGAGTATTCTCGGTCCCTGTCAGCTCTCCATTTAAGATAATCGCCCGAGGCGCTTGGGCCTTTAGGCGATCTCTCCATCAGAGTGATGTTCTCCCAAGACTTGCGAGCCATTTTCAACCCTTCCTCTTCCTTGAGCTCATGGTAGAAATGACCTTGGTGATATTCTTCAATGTCGATTCTGGACTGTGTTGAGCCAAACTGCCTCATTACCAAGGCCGGAGTGTAACTTGTGTATCCGGTTACTCCGATCAGGGACACCGACTGATTACCTCCCGTGCTGATCAAAACGGATTGGCCTGACGCCCACAGCTTCCTCCAACAATAATCATGGCTATTGAAACTCAAAATCTGTTCCCGCCACTGCTGTTCATTCTTCGGACTGATTATTAACCGGGTCATCTTCTCGATGGGAGGCTGGTCAAGGTACCAAGTCAATCCCTTTGTCTCCACAGGGCATATGTGACTGATAATCCAGAGATATAACAATTGAGAACAACACTTGATGGACCCTTTATCCTGTTGTCCGCAGAGGTAAGGGTTAATAAGGTCTCCGCAAGAATTGCGGTGTCGATTGACCTCCGCCTTTCTATTGCCTGAATACTTCCACCGTGCTGCAGGTTATGATTCCTAATGGTCCCGGGAACAAAATCAGGCCATAGATTCCCAATGCGAGTGCTACTGAAGCTTGATCCCACTGTTTCTCTTGGAGGTATTGATCTAACCGCTTCTCGAGGTAGGTCCAATACCATTCATGCGTGTTCCCTTTGACCGTTTCTTTTGACTTTGCCTCCTCCGAAGGAATACCCAACAAATGTGTTAATCGTTTCTAGGTCTGCCTATGCTCAAGATGTAGGTAGATCCGATTCTGTATTGAGTAAGGAATCTCTAGTAATGCCTGATATTCTTCCATAGTGGGAACTGTATCAATGTCATTGAAAGAGAATACCTGCACTTAGGATTCCAAGCGACAGATGGCCTTTAATGCTGGGATTTGAACCTTGACTCGCATTAGGGTTGCAATTTTCCCGTATTTCCTTTCAAATCGTGCCTTGACCTGATCGGGAAGCGACCTCCATCCATTAGACAGACCCTTGAAGCTGTTCATTCTGACCTCAATTTTACTCAGATCCCATGAGGGTAGTAAGCTAGCATGTGCCTTGGAAACATTATTTTGCGAGGGTACTGGAGTATGAGTTGATTTGGACCAAAGTTTAGCATTCTGAACTTCTTCTGCCGACTGACTCGAGGATGCCATGATAAAAATGCCTTATCCTTTTCACAGACTCTTGGTTTAATGATGCCTGCGGAAAAACTCGTTAGCAAGATAAATTTGGGTAATTTTGAATCATACTGTTGGCAGGGTGACACATACACATTTATCAAAGTAGGAAAATGTGTAGGTGTTCCAGTAGAATTCAAGATTACCCTCACAAAAATGAACAAAAGGAAATCAAAGCAGAACAGGGTAAGAGTTAGTATGCCCCTTTTTGTCCTAGCATAGGGAGACTCCTGATACCGGATGAGTGCTGCCTAATTGGATAGTTCTATCTTATAAGGTAGCTTACTACGGCTTCCAGCTATTGTGATAGTTTAGCTCAAGGTCTAATTTTCTAAAAGCCACAGGTTCCCAAATTGCCCCTACTGTAACAGTAGAGCCCCGTTCTATAACCATGATATTATCGGGAAAATTCCACGAGTATCACAGTGGATAGAACGAGTTTCAATCTGAGCAGAAGCCTTCACGGATACTAACGGGGTAAAACCCACGGGTACCGCTACATGACCCCCTCCTACTTTCTTAAAAGGGTAAGAAAGCCTGGGTATAGGACCGAAGTGTGTGAGGACATCGTGTGAGTATTCAGTGTGTGAAGGGACACCTTTACCTCTTCCCAATTCAGGGGGATTTTATTCTTTCCCTTTTTTCTTTTTCCTTTTTTTTTCGAAACGAAGAGCACTGTAGGAGGATAAAACAAGCAAAACAAGCAAAACAAGCGGAACAGTTAGTAGGAATAAACAAAAATTAACACGTAAACTATCGCCGGGTGAGCCCACCTAACTATAATTTGATTGGAAAATTAAATCTACTTTTTAGACCTCTAGACCGGGGTTAAATTCAGTCAAATGCTCCCCAGTGGAGTCGCCAAGCTGTCGCAAGGGATTTTGCGATCGCCTGAACGAACCCTCACCGAAGTGGGAAAGAGTGAGGAGTCGCCACTTTAATTTTGAGGGAAATTAAAGAAAACCATTTGTGAAAATAGATTGAAATGAAACCACTTCAAGACAGAGATTCTAGATTCGGGGTCCATAAACGGGTGGAGAAGGTGTTAGGCACCCCACCTCGTCCCTTAATAAGGGTAAGTAGATTTAACTTTGCATTAGTTAGGAGGGCTTGAATGGACATGTTAATCCTTTTGACTAAAGGAACATTTGATTTTTCACTAAATTTGGATCACCCAGATATATAAGTAAATGAGACAACCTTAGTGAGTTACTGTTGTATGTTAATTTTATTTGAAAGGAATATTTTATTAAAATTTTAATTTAAGAATCGGATAAGAACTCTTCTCCGAACTCTTTAATATTTATTAAAATTCTGAGTTGAGACCGGATAAGAACTCTCCTCCAATCTCTATTTAATATTTATTAAAATTTTGAGTTGAGACCGGATAAGAACTCTCCTCTGATCTCTATTTAATATTTATTAAAATTTTGAGTTGAGACCGGATAAGAACTCTCCTCCGATCTCTATTTAATGTTTATTAAAATTTTGAGTTGAGACCGGATAAGAACTCTCCTCCGATCTCTATTTAATATTTATTAAAATTTTGAGTTGAGACCGGATAAGAACTCTCCTCCGATCTCTATTTAATGTTTATTAAAATTTTGAGTTGAGACCGGAAAAGAACTCTCCTCCGATCTCTATTTAATGTTTATTAAAATTTTGAGTTGAGACCGGATAAGAACTCTCATCCGATCTCTATTTAATATTTATTAAAATTTTGAGTTGAGACCGGATAAGAACTCTCCTCCGATCTCTTTTAAATTAACAAGAGCCTGAATGGGATGTTTCCGATCTCCCGAATTTTAATTTCAGCTACATGTCATAAGGACCTAAAGCTAAGGATTCTGGCGTTCAAAGGTGCTGGGGATAAGGCTTCTTTTAACTAATTGATATTTTGTGACTAAATAAGAGAAGCTGGACTGAATTTTGCTGACCTCCCCTAAGGTCACTTTACCAGTATCCTATCTGTACCCTTTTACTTATCTGAGTTTTTATTTTTATTACGCTTATGGCATTATCTTTGGATCGCTTCCCATGTCAGCCTAGTGATTCAACTTTGCTATTTCCCTGACGTGTTATTTAGACCCTCTTTTTTCAAAGAGACACTTTAAACACAGTTACCTACATTTTGTCTAGCTGCTTCTACGTAACTCGGGGCTAGATGACTTGCGTTCAGAAATAATAAAGATTAACAAAAGTGTGGGTTAGCCAGCACGGGAGTAAACTAGAGCATATCTTTCCTTTGTATCTTTTTTAGCGTGACATGAACTTAAAGAAAACAACAGGCATAAGAAAGAGGACAAAAGGAAATACGTGAAACGGGAACTAGACTTAATAAAATGGCGATATTAACACTGACCTGTAGGAAGTCGAGTCTATTGAACTAATTACAGAATCGCAAAAGTAGCAAGATTGCAGGCTGGCAGCCGGAGGACTATGATTTGCCTCGTAATGAAGTATTCTTTGTTAAAATGTAAACAGGTCAAAATAACCAAGCTTGAGTGGAGTTGAGCTTAGACAATATGAATGGAAATAGAGGATAACAAAGACAGAAAGTGGGAGTGCCACAGGATAATGAACGAACTGAAAATGAAAAATTTCAGTATTCAAGAATCCCTTTTATAAGAAAACACTTCAGAAAACTAGTTTCAAAAGTTTTTTCTACGAAAACTCAAAAAGAAAATAGCAGAGTAACAAACTGAATTAAGTTTCAGAGTTATTCTGCTATAGTTACTGCCTCTTGTCTATATGTTTTTTTTTCGTCCCCCTGAACAGTTTTCAGGCAGGTATTTATAGGAATCGAGTGCTCCCCATGAAGGGTCAGGATTTATTTTGAGGGAGATGGAGGGTCTGGATTTTAAAGGACATGATCGGATGCTTAAGAATTAAAAAGAACCAAAATGAACGACTGAGATTATTCTTCAGAATATTTGTCCTTTTCTTCTTTCAATCTGACGGTCTCAAATCCTCTTGTCCGGAGCGATCTGAGGGCGAAGAGCGAAAGGCGCTGGTCTTGTCGTCTCCTCTCTTGATCCAAGGGCTCCGGGTTCGTCCTTACAAGTGAAATCAACGGTGGAGATTGGGATGTACAGGACTGTCATGACATACCCTGGCACCTGTCAGCATTGCGGGCGATTCTTAGGCGTGCGGTGGAGATCTCGTCTGCCACGCTTTAACTACCTTGGCTCTGATTCAGACGACGGTTATTTGGGATTTGTCTTATTCTTTTTGCCTTCCGATCCCTACCACGCTCTTATTCTGATCTCTCATGCTGATCTTGTTAGTAGTATGCCCTAGAGCATATCATTTAGTATGTATCTTGTACATATTTTATTAATAAATGGCATTTCCACTTTTCTGTTTATATAATATATTTATGTGTAATAGAAAAGGTCCATTGATATTTTGTTAGAAATATTACTCTTAAGTTGTTAAGAATATGAGTGACAATATTTCTAGCACAAAGTATCATAAATAGGTTCACAATCGAGGATACTTCATAATAAGGACATGACTTATCCAGAAAGATTGTATTCATGTTTGTTCCCAAGTTATTTATATGAGATATAAATAAGATGGAATGGTGAGTCTCATGCCATATAACAAACATGATAGGCACTTATAAATGATAAGTAGGCCGAACCAGTGACACTTATGACAAGCACATGGAGTTTACTCTTGTCAATGTTTTGTCATAAATCATATCGATGCATATAATCTTTAGACTGAGATAGCACAGATTATCTTGTATATAGGTAGTTTGAGTTTGATCTGCTTTCATACTTGTGTATGAGTATATGGGCATGTGTTGGCTCCTACTAGTTATATATGGAGGTAGGTGTTGATCAAGATGGAATCTGTTCCTCTAAGTAAATAGAGATAAAATCCTATGTTCATTTAATTGTTCTTGATGTTTCAAGTTCTGGCAGGAGACAGATAGATTCATTGAAAGATTTTCGATGAGAAAATCTTTTAATCAAGAACTGGAATTAAAAGAACATAATATTCATAGCAAATGGAGTTTGACATAAACCATGACTCTAGCTTGAGTTGGGATTTTTGTAAGAGAGATTCTAGTGCATGGTAACATATGATTATAGGTTCATTTAAGATAAATCTTATTACTAATTGGGTGGCCATGGCATGCTATGCTAGGTGTTAACCATGGTCTATGAGGTTCATTGTCACACCTTACCCCTCTGTAAGGCATAACATGATCCCGTAGAATACCTAATGAACTACCGAACTTTACCTACCGATAACTCATTAAGTACCCTACAAGGGATTTTAAAACAATTTTCTTATCTTTGACAAGTGGTGAGCATTTCAAATAAGTATTTAAAACATTTAGTTGAAATTAAAACTAATTAATATTTTTGGCCATTTTAGTTTTCATAAATTTTATAAAAATTTTGTGAGTTTCCTCTGTATTTTGAGAAAACATTCTTGAATACTGTAAAAAGCACTTCTAAAAGTTTTTCTCAACCACTACTTCAATTTCAAACTCAATCTTAATCAATTTCTCAAATTCACAAGTTCAATAATTTCTTCAAAATACTGTCCATCAATATCATTTATTCGTATTCCATTCAAGATAAACAATTTATATATTCATCATACTAAAATTTACATTCAGGAAGTCCAAACTAAAATTTATTACAACTTTTATACAAACTTTGTACAAGCTGCTCAAGACCTATGTACATGTCCATACATTTATGTGCAATATATACATCAAAAGAAATATTTACAGTTAGGGTATAAATTATACCCGAAGACTTCAAGCTGATGACTTCACACACCTCAGCAGCTCAGTCTGCTGCTCCTCTAATCTCTATATCTGCGACAGCAATAAAAGCTATCGCTGAGTATTAAGACTCAGTGGTGCACAATATACTAAAATAATCTTTATGCAAAACTTAAAGCACATTCATTCAAAAATTTGACTAAACATGAAAATTAAATATAATCATGCATTGTAAGATTTTACATGTAAATCAAGTTCATTTCAAAGTATCAAAACACATTTCATAAAACCCACAGTTAGATCACGCCATTCGAAACAAATAGAATCTCAATAGCCAGAGGCTAAAGAGAAATCACATCACAAGGCTAGCTAGCTCAAATATATGGATATCCATTCACATCCTCTTCTCTTTGGCACACCTCAACACTTCTCCGGAGAAGGAATCAAAATTGAAACTAATTACCCCACTAGTCGTGCTAGTGAGGTGTTCAAATATATGGTCATGACACGTGGTTTCAAAACTTATCTTAACAATTTGCTAAACATTGTCATTTCGAATATACACAGTAACTTTCACAATTTAAATCAAACATCATAAGAATGTCATAATCCAATATTTCACATTATTCAAAACAGTATGTAAAAGATGATTATAAAAAGTATACGTTGTGCACAAACCTCAAACGAGTCGCCTGTTGGCCTTGACTCGACTCCTCGGGTTACATCGGTATTCTTTTCACTGAAACAAGAAATATTCCAAAGTTTAAGTACTAAAAATTAAAATAAATCAAAAATAAAATTAACATCACATTTACCTAGCTCTAACGTGTTAAATTCGACGTTCTCGAAATTTTGTGTTTCGGGTTACTATTCACTGTACTATTCAAGTCAAATTATTGACTTTCTAAGGCTTAATGGGTATGGGAACTCTAACTTCACCCACATACCACATTTTGGTCACCAAACTTGTTGGTTTTGGTCATTTGTTTAAAGCTTAGGTCATTTTGGCAAAATTGCCAATTTTCGGTTTTGGTTCTCCGAAGTTGTACTGTTCCATTGGTCGATCTACTGTTGGAATTTGACAAAACTTCCTTCATAGAAAATGTTCCTTATTGTCTTAAGTGTATTCTCATTTTTGGATCACCCCAATCGGAGTTTTGTAGCTCAAGTTATGGCCAAAATAAGTTTACTGTTCACATGCACTGTTCATACTGCAATTTAGGTGCTGTCAGATTTTTGGTTCAACTTTGGTCAATTGTTTGATCAAGTTAAGTTCATAATTTGGTCTCACTTTCTTCATATGAAATGTTGTACTATGTCTTAGGTTTCCATCGGTTCAAGAATCGCCTAAATCCGAGTTTTCTAGAGAGAGTTATAGCTATCCAAACATTGCTGCTCAACTAAAAATCTGCAGAATTTCAGTACAGAAATTTTAACTTTTCTCAATGATTTGAATGAGTTAATGGCATAATTTGGGTTGATGTTCTTCATGAAAGTTTTAGTTCTATATCATATCTAATTGCTGGTAAAATTTCAGGTCAATTTGACCTACCTAGCTCAAGTTATGACCAAATGAACAGTTACTGTTCATTTGGTCAGTTTAGTGCAGTGGCAGCCTGCTATCAACTCACTTTGGTCAATTGTTTCACCAAGTTTTGGTCAGTTTTTGGCAATGGTTCCTTAATGAAAATTGTGCTCTATTATGTCTATTTTCATCTCCAATTGGTGGCATATCAATTGGACTTGTAAAATTTGAGTTTTGGTCCTTCAAAGTGGGTTTGGTCATGCTGCCAACAGCATGACCATTGACCTACGAATTTGATTTTTATTCCAACAATTCCCACACAACTTATTTGGTCATAATTGACCACTATTTCACTTCACAATAGGTCAAACATGCCATTTATGTATTTCTCCAAAATTTGCCTCAAACCCTAGGCCTCCAAACCCTAATTCATCTAATTATTGTAATTAATCACACTTAATTGTTTTAATGCTAATCATTCAACACCAATAAGCTCACATACACCTTTAAATTCACCAAGTTCATGCATACACATCCTCAAACCCTAGTTGACTAAAATTTAGGTTTGGTCCTTCAACAATTTATTTCATTGTATTTTTCCACAATTTCTAGTGTAATTCAACTACTTAGTTATGAATTTAAACATAATATTAAAAACTAACCACTAACCTCTTTTGTTGAATTTCTCCCTTTTCAAATCTTCTTTCTTTCCTCCTCTTTTTGTTGTCAAGATGCTTGTCAAAGTCCAAGAACAAGACTTACTTAAAGGAGTTAGGAGTTTATAAAATAAAATCAAGCTTTTGAAAGCTTAAAATGGGTGTTAATGGTGAAAAGGAAATGAGAGAAATGAGGAGTAAGAGTGACGGGAATGAAGTTATCAAAAAAAATTTTTTTTCTTTTCTTTTATCTATTTTGCTTATGGAAGACCCTTAAATCCAAATTAATTAATTCAATTTATTAATTCTTTTATGACATCACCTTTGACTTTTCTAACTTCTTTCCTTTTCTTTTTTTTTTCTATTTATTTTTCTATTAGTTTTTTTAATTCTATTGTCGATTCAGAAATTTTCTTTTATACTATTTTATTTGTGATTATGTCAGAGTCGACTCTCGGTCAATTGACCAAATTGCCCCTCGCCAGGTTCATCCGGTTTGCAAATAATCCAATATTTCTTAGGCTCCACGACCTAATTATTTGACCGACTTAACAGTTCTTTTTCGTGATTTTCTCTTTTCCACTTTGTGTTCATAAGGGTCCTAAGGACCGCAGCGTCACTTTACGGTTGAAATTTGAGTTTAAAATGACTTGTGATCGTTCAGGAGGTCACTCATCATTTGTGACTCTCGACTCGTTTAACCTCTTATGTTATGTTTTTCTTATTTATAGTTAACTAATTAAACATTACTAATTATTTGTGTTTATGGCTTCTCAAATTGTCTTAAGTGTGGCCCTAATCCCATTAATTGTCCGGACCGACACGGGTCACCGGAACAGTGAAATATACCAGGCTATACAAATAGGGGTGTTACAATTCTCCCCCCCTTAAATAAATTTCGTCTCGAAATTTTACCTGGTATCAATCTCTGAACAGCTGTGGATGTTGTCTCCTCATGTCCTCCTCTCGTTCCCAAGTAGCTTCTTGGCCTGAATGATGGTTCCACAGCACTTTTACCAATGGTATCTGTTTATTCCGTAGCTGCTTCACCTCATAAGCCAGAATCTTTATGGGTTCTTCTTCATATGTGAGGTCTGGATTTACTTCTATTTCTTCTACTGGTAGTATATGAGATGGGTCTGATTGGTACCTCCTCAACATAGACACATGGAAGACATTATGTATCTTCTCCAACTCTGGAGGTAGTGCCAACCGATATGCCAAAGGACCCACTCTTTCCAGAACCTCATATGGCCCGATAAAACGAGGACTCAGTTTCCTCTTTCTACCGAATCTCATAATTCTCTTCCAAGGAGAAACCTTGAGGAAAACTTTCTCACCCACTGCATACTCAATATCCCTTCTTTTCAGATCAATGTAGGACTTCTGACGGTCTGATGCATTCTTAAGTCGATCTCGGATCACCCTGATTTTCTCTTCAGTCTGTTGAACAATTTCGGGTCCAATCATCTTTCTTTCACCCATGTCATCCCAACACAATGGGGTTCTACATTTTCTGCCATACAAAGCTTCATATGGAGGCATCCCAATGCTTGATTGGTAGCTGTTGTTGTAAGCAAACTTAATCAAAGGCAAGTGTGTATCCCAACTGCCTTCATATTCAATCACATAAGCCCGTAGCATGTCCTCCAAGATCTGAATTACCCTCTCAGACTGGCCATCTATCTGTGGGTGGAATGCAGTACTGAAGTTCAATCTAGTTCCTAGGGCTCTTTGAAGACTACCCCAGAATCTAGAAGTGAACCTAGGATCTGCATGCGTCACGATGGATCTGGCACTCCATGCGATCTCACAATCTCATCAATGTATAACTTGGCCAATTTTTCTAAAGCGTAGTCCATCGGATTTGGCGAGAAAATGAGCGGAACTTAGTTAGTCGCATGACAATGACCCATCTTGCATCATGACTCTTACGTGTCCTCGGAAGTCCCATTACAAAATCCATTGTTATCCTTTCCCATTTCCATTCTGGCACTGGTAGTGGATGTAACAACCCAGTTGGTACTTGATGCTCTGACTTTACTTGCTGACAAGTTAGGCATTTGGATACAAACTCTGCCACATCTCTTTTCATACCCATCCACGATGTGCTCCTTTAGCCCCTATACATTTTTGTGCCACCGTGGTGCATGGCAAAAGGAGACTCATGTGCTTCCTTCAAAATGATGCGCCTCAAATCAACATCATTAGGAACACACATTACGCCAGTGTAGCGATGACCATCATCTCGATTGAGAATTACGGTTTCTTGCCTGCTGGACTTCTTCCATCGACCGATACTTCGATCATTACGGCGACCATTCTAATCGATCAACCAACACTGGATGTACATGCCATGCAATTGTTGTTTGCCCATCATCATTAATCTCTAAACTGGCATGTAATGATCTCAACTCATGTACCAAAGATAAAGGAGTAACTTGTAGATTTGCCATAGTCTTACGACTTAAGGCGTCAGCCACAACATTAGCTTTCCTTGGCTGATAGTCTATCAGACAATCATAGTCTTTTATTAACTCTAACCATCTCCTCTGTCTCAAATTCAGCTCTTTCTGGGTGCCCAAATACTTCAAACTCTTATGATCTGTGTAGATATAACATTTCTCCCCATACAAATAATGTCTCCAGATCTTAAGAGCAAACACAATAGCTGCAAGCTCCAAGTCATGTGTTGGATAATTCCTCTCATGCGGTTTTAGCTGGCGTGATGCATAGGCAATGACATTTCGATCTTGCATCAACACACAGCCTAACCCATTGTGAGAAGCATCACTATAAACTGTATATTCTTTACCCGGTAGGTAAAGTTAGGATGAGCTTGATCAAACATCTCTTCAATTCATCAAAACTCTGCTGGCATTTATCCGTCCACTGAAATTTTATATCTTTTCTAAGTAGCTTGGTCAATAGAGATGCCAACATGGAGAATCCCTTCACAAATCGACGGTAGTATCGGCTAAACCGAGCTGCGAATCTGTGACATTTTAGGTGGCCTCCAGTGGGGCGACTTCAATCTTACTTGGATCTACCTTAATGCCCTCTTACGATACTACATGCCCCAAGAAAGATATTTCCTTGACCAAAATTCACACTTCGATAATTTGGCATATAGTCATTTCTCCCTCAAAGTCTGCGATACAATCCGTAGATGTCTATCATGCTCTTACGCATTCCTCGAATAGACCAAAATATCATCAATGAATACCACAACAAACCGGTGAGGTATGGTCCAAGATAGTGTTCATCGGATCCATAAAAGCGTAGGAGCATTTGTTAACCGAATGGCATGACTAGGAATTCATAATGGCCATAGCGGGTTACGAAGCGATTTAGAAATACTTTGCTCTTGTACTTTCAGGTGATAATAACTGATCTCGAGTCAATTTTGGAGAACACTGACTACACCCTCAATGATCAAACAAGTCATCAATACGGGTAATGGATATCATTCTTTATTGTCACCTTATTTAGCGTCGATAATCAATGCATAACCAGGAGAGTGCCATCCTTCTTCTTTACAAACAACACCGCGCTCCCCAGGTGACACACTAGGCGGATAAAGCCCTTGTCAAGCAACTCTTGCAACTGCACTTTCAACTCTTTCAATTGCGGGTGCCATTCTATATGGCGTTATGGAGATTGGGTCCACACGAGCATAACATCAATTTCAAAGCGCACCTCTCTTTCTGGAGGTAATCCTGGCAATTCATCAGGAAATACATCCGGAAAGTCACATACCGTAGGGATGTCCCTTAGTGCTGGACTCCCCACCTGGGTGTCTATCACATGTGCCAAGTATGCTTCACACCCCTTTTTAATCATCCTTCTGGCTAGTGCGTAGAAATGATGTTTGATGGCAGTAAATGCCTCTCCCCGTGTATTACCACATCACCATACAAAGGGAGACCAAAAGTGACTGTCTTCAGTCTACAGTCAATCATGGCATGATGCCTGGCTAACCAATCCATGCCCAAGATGATATCATACTCTCTGAAGGGCATTTCAATTAAGTCTGACAGGAAAATATGTCCTTGGATCACCAAAGGACAGTCTCTATAGATTCTGTTGACCCGGACTTCTTGTCCTAACGGACTAGTTACTAGCACTTCAAAACCCATTTGCACACATGGAATGCGAAGTGAACAAACTATGCTAGCACTAACATATGAATGGGTTGAACCCGGATCAAACAATACAAATACTTCTTGATCAGAGATAGAGAATGTACCAGCTACCACATCAGAAGTCTCAGCCTCTTTCTCGCTGTTTCATTGCGTAGATTCTGGTTGAAGCACTTCCTTGTCCCGTCGACCAATTGTGCCACTGATTGCACTGAGCGGTGCTTCTACCTCTGCCTCTTCCTGCCTTGGCCCATTGTGAACCTGCGGGAGCGGGACTGCGAATAGATCCCTCGGCAGTAGTAGGAGCTGGACCATATCTCGGAGCATTAGTACAGTCTCTTGCTAAATGACCCTTGCCTCACTTGATTAAAGCAGGCTCGGTGGCCCAATAACACTCCCCATGAATCTTGCCACAAGTCTCACGGGGCGGGGTGTGAACCCCTGGCTTGGCCGGACACAGGGGTCTCTGTCAGGAAAATCTGCCTCTACTAAATCTTCCACCCGACCCTGTGGGTCCACTAAACTTCTTTCTCTTTCCGGTAGCACGAACTCTGTTCAACTGATTTTCCCCCTTGTCTTTTAGATTTCTCTTGTGAACCCTTCCTCACGCCCCTTACGATTCTATCCTTTCTAATTCCAAGGCTTGTGAAATCAATTCATAAAAATTCTGATTTCTGAATCCCACAACTTGCATTCTCAGACTCTGTCTTAGCCCGGACTCAAACCTCTTGCATCTGTCTGGGGGTGGAGACTAAGCTTCCAGCATAGTGGCTTAGCCTTGAGAAATCTCTTTCATACTCTGCTACCGTTCGGTTCCCTTGTTTCAAACTAAAAAATTCTTGCATTTTCTGATCAACATATGCATCTAGGATGTATTTACATGCGAACTCTCGATGAAGTCATCCCAGTGTCGATCGGTGGTTCGGCCAAGGCGTGGGGATGGTCTTCGACCAATCAGACGCATCCCCTTGCGATGGCGACACGAGAATATTCCAACTTCTCATCTTGGCGATGCAGTTTCTTAAACACTCTGTCCATTCTTTCAAGCCATTGCTCTGCCTCTAAAGGGTCCATTGTACCCTTAAATTCTGCGACCCATACTTTAGCAATTTATCAAGCTATGCGGTGGAGGCGGTGGTTGTGCCACAGTGGTTAGGGTGGAGCTTGAGCAGGCATACCCCGACCATTTGTTGAAACATCGCGACCATCTGGCATGCGGCTGTGCAGAGCTGCGGCATTTGTGGTGGTCTTTGTGACCACTAACATTCTACAAAGTGGGGCTTCCCCTTGTGCCTCGGCTTCAGCTTGCTCATCGGCGATCCCCTTCTTCCATTTCGATGCGAAGTTAGGGTATCTCCTGAACAAGTAACACATGGAGATTTCCCTCCGTTAGTTCATATTCATGATGTAATGCACTGTATGTAACAATTATGGACATTGAGCAGTTGTACTTAACAAAGAAAAGACACAAATTCACGATTTAAAACATAATTCAAAAACTTGCTCTGATACCACTAAAACATGTCACACCTTACCCCTATGTAAGGCATAACATGATCCCGTAGAATACCTAATGAACTACCGAACTTCACCTACCGATAACTCATTAAGTACCCTACAAGGGATTTTAAAACAATTTTCTTATCTTTGACAAGTGGTGAGCATTTCAAATAAGTATTTAAAACATTTAGTTGAAATTAAAACTACTTAATATTTTTTTTCCATTTTAGTTTTCCGCAAATTTTATAAAAATTTTGACAGAGTTTCCTTTGTATTTTGAGAAAACAGTTCTTCGAATACCTGTAAAAAGCACTTCTAAAAGTTTTTCTCAACCACTACTTCAATTTCAAACTCAATCTCAATCAATTTCTCAAATTCACAAGTTCAATAATTTCTTCAAAATCATCCATCAATATCATTTATTCGTATTCCATTCAAGATAAACAATTTATATATTCATCATACTAAAATTTACATTCAGGAAGTCCAAACTAAAATTTATTACAACTTTTATACAAACTTTGTACAAGCTGCTCAAGACCCATGTACATGTCCATACATTTATGTGCAATATATACATCAAAAGAAATATTTACAGTTAGGGTATAAATTATACCCGAAGACTTCAAGCTGATGACTTCACACACCTCAGCAGCTCAGTCTGCTGCTCCTCTAATCTCTATATCTGCGACAGCAATAAAAGCTATCGCTGAGTACTAAGACTCAGTGGTGCACAATATACTAAAATAATCTTTATGCAAAACTTAAAGCACATTCATTCAAAAATTTGACTAAACATGAAAATTAAATATAATCATGCATTGTAAGATTTTACATGTAAACCAAGTTCATTTCAAAGTATCAAAACACATTTCATAAAACCCACAGTTAGATCACGCCATTCGAAACAAAT
This sequence comes from Hevea brasiliensis, assembly GCF_030052815.1. Taxonomy (NCBI): domain Eukaryota; kingdom Viridiplantae; phylum Streptophyta; class Magnoliopsida; order Malpighiales; family Euphorbiaceae; genus Hevea; species Hevea brasiliensis. The sequence goes on from NW_026614936.1 coordinate 31,375, forward strand.
AGAATCTCAATAGCCAGAGGCTAAAGAGAAATCACATCACAAGGCTAGCTAGCTCAAATATATGGATATCCATTCACATCCTCTTCTACTGGCACACCTCAACACTTCTCCAGAAAAGGAATCAAAATTCGAAACTAATTACCCCCACTAGTCGTGCTAGTGAGGTGTTCAAATATATGGTCATGACACTGTGGTTTCAAAACTTATCTTAACAATTTGCTAAACATTGTCATTTCGAATATACACAGTAACTTTCACAATTTAAATCAAACATCATAAGAATGTCATAATCCAATATTTCACATTATTCAAAACAGTATGTAAAAGATGATTATAAAAAGTATACGTTGTGCACAAACCTCAAACGAGTCGCCTGTTGGCCTTGACTCGACTCCTCGGGTTCTGTCGGTATTCTTTTCCTGAAACACGAAATTTTCCAATGTTTCAGTACTAAAACTTAAAATAAATCCAAAATAAACTTAACTTCACATTTACCTAGCTCTAACGTGTTAAATTCGACGTTCTCGAAATTTTGTGTTTCGGGTTACTATTCACTGTACTATTCAAGTCAAATTATTGACTTTCTAAGGCTTAATGAGTATGGGAACTCTAACTTCACCCACATACCACATTTTGGTCACCAAACTTGTTGGTTTTGGTCATTTGTTTAAAGCTTAGGTCATTTTGGCAAAATTGCCAATTTTCGGTTTTGGTTCTCTGAAGTTGTACTGTTCCATTGGTCGATCTACTGTTGGAATTTGACAAAACTTCCTTCATAGAAAATGTTCCTTATTGTCTTAAGTGTATTCTCATTTTTGGATCACCCCAATCGGAGTTTTGTAGCTCAAGTTATGGCCAAAATAAGTTTACTGTTCACATGCACTGTTCATACTGCAATTTAGGTGCTGTCAGATTTTTGGTTCAACTTTGGTCAATTGTTTGATCAAGTTAAGTTCATAATTTGGTCTCACTTTCTTCATATGAAATGTTGTACTATGTCTTAGGTTTCCATCGGTTCAAGAATCGCCTAAATCCGAGTTTTCTAGAGAGAGTTATAGCTATCCAAACATTGCTGCTCAACTAAAAATCTGCAGAATTTCAGTACAGAAATTTTAACTTTGCTCAATGATTTGAATGAGTTAATGGCATAATTTGGGTTGGTGTTCTTCATGAAAGTTTTAGTTCTATATCATATCTAATTTCTGGTAAAATTTCAGGTCAATTTGACCTACCTAGCTCAAGTTATGACCAAATGAACAGTTACTGTTCATTTGGTCAGTTTAGTGCAGTGGCAGCCTGCTATCAACTCACTTTGGTCAATTGTTTCACCAAGTTTTGGTCAGTTTTTGGCAATGGTTCCTTAATGAAAATTGTGCTCTATTATGTCTATTTTCATCTCCAATTGGTGGCATATCAATTGGACTTGTAAAATTTGAGTTTTGGTCCTTCAAAGTGGGTTTGGTCATGCTGCCAACAGCATGACCATTGACCTACGAATTTGATTTTTATTCCAACAATTCCCACACAACTTATTTGGTCATAATTGACCACTATTTCACTTCACAATAGGTCAAACATGCCATTTATGTATTTCTCCAAAATTTGCCTCAAACCCTAGGCCTCCAAACCCTAATTCATCTAATTATTGTAATTAATCACACTTAATTGTTTTAATGCTAATCATTCAACACCAATAAGCTCACATACACCTTTAAATTCACCAAGTTCATGCATACACATCCTCAAACCCTAGTTGACTAAAATTTAGGTTTGGTCCTTCAACAATTTATATCATTGTATTTTTCCACAATTTCTAGTGTAATTCAACTACTTAATTATGAATTTAAACATAATATTAAAAACTAACCACTAACCTCTTTTGTTGAATTTCTCCCTTTTCAAATCTTCTTTCTTTCCTCCTCTTTTTGTTGTCAAGATGCTTGTCAAAGTCCAAGAACAAGACTTACTTAAAGGAGTTAGGGAGTTTATAAAATAAAATCAAGCTTTTGAAAGCTTGAAATGGGTGTTAATGGTGAAAAGGAAATGAGAGAAATGAGGAGAAAGAGTGACGGAATGAAGTAATCAAAAAATTTTTTTCTTTTCTTTTATCTATTTTGCTTATGGAAGACCCTTAAATCCAAATTAATTAATTCAATTTATTAATTCTTTTATGACATCACCTTTGACTTTTCTAACTTCTTTCCTTTTCTTTTTTTTTCTATTTATTTTTCTATTAGTTCTTTAATTCTATTATCGATTCAAATTTTCTTTTCTCAGATTTTATTTGTGATTATGTCGAGTCGACTCTCGGGGTCAATTGACCAAATTGCCCCTCGCCAGTTCATCGGTTTGCAAATAATCCAATATTTCTTCGGCTCCACGACCTAATTATTTGGTGACTTAACAGTTCTTTTCGTGATTTTCTCTTTTCCACTTTGTGTTCATAAGGGTCCTAAGGACCGCATGGCGTCACTTTTACGGTTGAAATTTGAGTTTAAAATGACTTGTGATGCGTTCGAGGAGGTCACTCATCGCTGTGACTCTCGACTCGTTTAACCTCTTATGTTATGTTTTTCTTATTTATAGTTAACTAATTAAACATTACTAATTATTTGTGTTTATGGCTTCTCAAATTGTCTTAAGTGTGGCCCTAATCCCATTAATTGTCCGGACCGACACCGGTCACCGGAACAGTGAAATATACCAGGCTATACCAATAGGGGTGTTACATTCATAAAATGATTTAGAGAAATCATTTATGGTAAGAAAGAGTTCTGATGATATTAAGAGTTGATATCATGTCTCATTGCCAATTAGTGAAGAGCCTAGTAAGTCACACACATGCACAAGTTATCACCTATTTAAATATGATTTAATTAAGTAATTAAAGAGTTTAATTGATTAATTAAATAGGTTTGGTTTGCAATTAAATTGCAAAGTCCCTAGCATGACTTGAAACCAAATCTAGATTATTGGATGTGTAGTATAAATTAAATTTATATTTAAAGTGTTTAAATATGAATTTAATTGATGAGAAATTAATTAATAGAGATTAATTAATTAATTTATATTTGATATAAATTAATTAGAAGAAGAAAATAATTATTTTGGGTTAAGAACTCAAAATTAAGACACAGGGGCATTTTGGTCATTTCACAGTGTGACACGTGGCACCATGAGATGGTGACACATGGGATTACACATAAGCTTGCCAAATGTTTTTTTAATCATGTAAGATGATTAAAATCAAGATTAAATATAGGTTTGACACTTGGCACAATGTGATTGGGTCACTTAAACCTAGAGTTAATCAAAAGGTGACATGTGGCTAGGGTTTAATGTGTTACCCTAGCTATTTAAGTGTGGTTATGAAAAGAAAAAATAACCAGCAGCCTCTCCTCTCATTTGTCACGCCACTTTGAGCCTCTCCAGCTATTTCTCTTCATCTCTCATCAATTCAAAGAGATTAGCCATCAATCTCTTGAATTAAGAACACTAGAAATTGTTTCTAGTGTCCTGTTTACATCTCTAATATCTTAAAATGCATAACTTGAATTTCTAATTAATAGAAAAAGCTTTAGAGGCTGTTCAAGGGCTGCCATAGGTGTTCTTAGTGTGGACAAGCTAGAGGGACAACATTTGGTGTCACGAGGCGAATCTCAAAGCGCGAGACATGCTGCAGTGCATCAAGAGGTTAGTGTAATCGTTCTTGATTTAATCTAGGGTTCTAAAATTAATCTGATTAATTTTAAAATCTTAAATGGCAAATACAGATCCAAAAACATATTAAAAGAGTTTTAATATGTTGTTTATCATTGAAATCAAATAGATAAAAATAAATCTTGCATGGTGCATGTGATCCTAGGCGAAATTTTTTTTGAATTCAATGGTATAATCTTGTGTTTTTCACGCTTCCGTTCCTTCAATTGGTATCAGAGCCACTATATTTGCCATTTAGATTGTTGATTATATGATTTAATTGTGTGATTTGATCATGAGATGATTGATTCATTGCTGGTTGGTTCAAGAGGTGTGGCGGCACACATGGTGAAGCCACCATTGGTGGCGGCAACAATGGTTCCATGGGTGGTTCAAGGTTTGGCTTTTAATTCTGCAATTGTTGTATGATCTAAGGCCTATTCTTTGACTAATTAAAGTGTTTAATTAGTAGTTTTAATCACACAATTAAATTATGATTCAAATCAGAATTTTAAAAATTGTTTGAATGTGATTCAAATCTGAATTTTAAAAGTTGTTTGAATGTGATTCAAATCTGAATTTTAAAGTTGTTTGAATCATATTTAAATCTGATTTTTTAATATTGATTCAATAAAATTCAGATCTGATTTTTAAAAATATTTGAATGTGATTCATATCTGATTTTTTAAAAAATGTTTGAATGTGATTCAAATATGAATTTTTGAAGTTGTTTGAATGTGATTCAAATCTGAATTTTTAAATTTGTTTGAATGAGATTCAAATCTGAATTTTTAAATTTATTTGAATCATATTCAAATCTAGATTTTTAAGTTGAATATGAGATATTCAATTTAATTTAAGTATGTATGTTTTATTTAATTGTTAAATAGTGATATGCATGATGGATGATCATGGACTATAAAAGACCAATGTGATTGGATTTATTTCTTTTATGTTTCTTTGGGATTGTAAATTAATTAATTTATTTTAATTTATTTTGGGCATGTATTATTAAGTTTGTAATATTTTTGGGTTGTAATTTCATTTATTTAAGTTCTTGTAAATTCGCCTTGGTATGCCAAGGATTACTATGTAATATTGGATTGCAAAAAGTTCAAGGAGATCAAGAGCATTGGTGGGACCAGTGGGAGGAATTCAATATCAAGTGTTCATTATGTACTCCTTCAGCAACTCTTGTAAAATGAATGAATGAAATGCACCTAGGAATGCCCTGATTCAATTCTTGGTGGCTCAGAATTGAATCCCTTAGAAAGTCCATGATCATACCATATTTACTGCTTATCCATGAATGCATGAGATGTATGGGAATGTATGCAATTATATGATATATGCATGCTAAATGGATAATGTGCAAAGTGAGACCTTAATAGTAATAAGGATGGCTATAAAATCTTCCAAACAAATGATTAAGTTGGAAATGCTATAATTAAAGTAATTATAACATAAGCCCTCCATTGGGGCAATTATTTTAAGAAATTTTAAATAGTTGCATGAGATGCAATTAATTTAAGAGATTTTCTTAAGAATAATTGTTAAGCATGAGATGTTGTAAATATGTAAATGGTTTGGTGGCCAATATTGGATGTACCTGAGGACATTAAAATTATTTTCATAATTACTGACTCAATGGGATCAACTTAACTAATGCAAGATAAGTCAATAATGGATGTACCTGAGATTTTGAGCATTAGGGGCTAGGTAAAGGATTGAACCTCACATGAGATGTGATGGGCAAGGAGTTGCTCACTTATAGTTTATTGTAATTCCAATAATGGATGTACCTGAGGATGATCAATAGAATTATAAGAATTCAATCACCCACTAGAAATCCATCCAACTAGGATTTCCGTTTTCTACTCTGGAAGTGTAGGATTCGCTAAGTTAGTGGGAGGACCAATTTGATTAAAAGACCATAATCATTTTGGTTAATTACATGATACATTTACTAATTAATCTGGTTATTTTCTGCAGTTAATTTTCTGATAAAAATGAGCACAAAACAACCTCCACCATCCAATATCCTTGCAAGCATACTTGATCACAACAGGTTGACAGGACCTAATCATGCGATTGGCTAAGAAATTTGAAACTTGTCCTGAACCTTGAACATATAGGATATGTTCTAGATTCAAATGTTCCTGGTCCCTTACCTCCAGAGGCCACACAAGAGGAACATGAAACTTTGGACAAGTGGAAGGAGCATGATATGAGAGCTAAGTGTTACATGCTTGCTTCCATGAGTAATGAGTTACAGAAGCAACATGAGAACATGCAGAGTGCGAGTGAGATCCTCCTTTACCTACAAGAGTTGTATGGTGAGCATAGCAGGAATGCTAGGTATGAGATATCTAGACAGCTATTCCGTATGAGGATGTCTGAGGGACTAAACGCTCACAAAGATCTCTTGGCCAAGCTCCAAAAGCGTTACCCAGAGGAGGACTTCTCTTGGATGGCCGACCTGGCTCCCGGAGGCGAGGAGGAAAGCGAAGAGGAGGCCGAGGATGAGAGAGAAAATGAGCAAAATGTAGATCAGGCTGGGGGTGATCCCCAGTAGAATGACTGTACAAACTTTTGAAATGAAATGAAGTGGAATGCCCTTTTTTGTTCGATGAATGGTTATGATCGGAAAATTTCTAAATTATTAAACACTTGATTGTCTGAGTATGTTGAAATAACTGAAAATGATTATTAACCTAAGTATGAGAGGTCGGAAAACACGATGAGCATGAGATCGGTAAGGAAGAAATGCTGAATGGAACTTGATTAAAATTGGAAATTTGACTTGAACACTTAAGATCGGAATCCTCATTAAACCGGACCAAAACCTTAGCTCTTAAACTTTTGAAAGGGAGATCGTCAACAAAACCGGTAAGAAAAGATCTAGTTCACTTCGTTTATACTACAACAGGTCGGAGAGATCAGTGAGCGATTTAATAGACTGGTAAGGATTTGACAGATGTGAGGACTTAGCATTGATTCAATTCTTTGAGGAGGGATCGGAAATGTGACTATCTATCAAAGAGGGATCGGAAATGAGGTCACAAGGAGACTTAGTACTGGGGTCAGTTTCAACGTTTTATTGATTTTGGGGATCGGCCAAAATATGGTGTCGACAACATTTATACTTCAATAGATGTTTTTTTAAGTCTTAAAAATATTTTTCAGGGTTTCCCGATATCCAGGGCTAGTCAATGGTCCACGCCGTAACTTCTTAATGCGATCACCCATCGCTATGATTTTCGGCTCGTTTAACTTGGTTACACTTCATTGCTATTATTTTTCCTTTGTTTTTCTTGTATTTTCTTTTTTTGTATTTCATTATTTTATGTCTCCTCACCCATATCTAAGTGTAGTTCTAGGCATCCTAGCTGTCCGAAAAGACACTATCACCGGAACAGTAGAACACACTGCCGAACATAGGGGTGTTACACAAATGACTCCGATCACTCAAGCCGAAGAAGTCCTCAATTGGAAAACAAAGAATGCAGCAGTACAAAACCAAAAACTGCAGCAGATTGATTCCAAGATTGACCAAGTTCTTTCGAAGACACAACACATTGATCAAAAGGTCGATTCTTTCACTGCATTCGCTCAGAACATGTACAAAGATCTGCAAGGGAAGATCCTATAGCTTGATAAGGACCTCAAGTCCTTAATCCAACAAAGGAGATTTGGCATGGAGTTCAATCAGAAAGAAGCTGAGATTAGGAGATTAAGGAAGCAGTTAGCCCAGGTCGAAGCAGACTTGCACAAACCAGAAGTACTGACTTCTTTTAACCCCTTCACCATGCAAGTATCTCATAACCCTTTCCTTCCCACACCGGAACCTGCTTACTCTCCTTTTGGTCCTTTCAATTAATCCTTTGACCCATCTCTGATAGCCTATAACCCATCTTCCCTATTCAGACCAAGTCCTTCTCCTTTTCCTACCAGATATGAGCCAAAGAGCCCATATTCTTCAGAAGAATCACAGGCTGAAAAAAGGAAGATTGACAAGGGCAAGGAAAAGATGTATCCTGATCCACCCTCGTAACATATGATGTCAATCTCTTCTGGCCTTGAAAGAGACTCTTCGTCAGGTGAAGAAGAAGAATTCTCTAGTAATGATAGTGAAACGAAAAAAATGGATGTTATGACATTAATCATGGTGATCCGCCGCTGGCTACATCACAAATTGGTACTTCACCAACAACGAACTCCACTAGCGGCACCACTGGTCCTACAGGGCCTCCCCAGGCCCAAGACCCACATGTTAAGATACTTGAAGATGATCCAATTTTAGATTTTAATTGGCTGGTACTCAACAATAGCAAAAGCCTAGCCCAGGCCCATGATTCACATTGGATGATATTCCCCCATCCAAGTGGCGAGATCGACTTGCAGAGTTCAAAGCTTGGTTAGATGTCCAAATGCTTCGCGAAGGTGCTGATTCTCATGTTGTTCTCAGAGAATTTATGTCTAGAACAATTGGGACACTTCAAGACTAGTTTGCCTCCATTGGAGAATATCACAAGGCCAGTTTTGCCATCTAAACACCATTCAAGCCATTAATGCCATTTTTGCCGAATTCCTCGGAGACGCTTCTTTATATAGCAAACAATTGCGCTAGGAATTCTTTGATATGCGTTGCTGTTCTTTGAAAAGAGCAAATATTGAAAGGCATTATCAGCGCATGGTACAATGCTATTATTTACTGAATGGCTACAATGATATCAACCTGCGACACACTTATATTGCCTCTCTTCCAGAAGCAGTACAACCAGAATTGCATAGAAGCATTGCTGCCACCCGAGGAGCTATGAATACAATCACCATTAGAGAAATCCACCAGATGACACTGGCTTGCTTAGACAAGATGTGTGAATAACAAAAGATGTTCAAAGATATCATTGACAACTCCAAAGCCTTGAAGAATGTTTTCCAGAAGTCTCACCTTGCCATCAAATGCAAGGAAAAGAACTGTGAATGCAAGCAAAGAAAAAAGGCCATCATAAGAAGTATCCTAGCTCGTCTAGACCTAGACCCCCTTATAGACACCAAAAGGGGAAGAAATCGATTAGATACTTCAGAAAGAGAAGACTGGGAACAAAGAAGTCTGATCGATGCTACATTTGTGGCAATCAAGGACACTATGCAAAAAACTGTCCCAAGAATCTTAACAAGGCTGTAAAGCTGCTATAGCATATTCAGCAGGCTTTTCACATCACTCTAGAGCACAATGACATTGAATCCTTATTCTCTGAACAAGATGAGCCAGATGAAGAAACTGTCTTCGCTCTCGGAGCAGATACTGATTTCGATCAGGCCCAGCCTCTATCCTCAGAAGACTCAGAATCTGATTCTGAGGCCCATTACCCTTCCTACCTAGCTCAGAATATTCAATCCTCTCATCCCACTTATAGTCTAGATACTATACCAATTCCATTGGTCCCTCTGTATGTCCTGCCCAACAAATATGAAAGGCCCATAAGTGTTATTGGATCCCTTGATACTGGAGCCCATAAAAGTATGATGAATCCTACCATCTTACCTCCAGAATATTGGGTCCCACATAATGAATATTTCAAAGCAGTTGACGGAAATATTTTCAAAACTAGCCTGATTACTAAGCAACCCATTGGTATTCAGTTTTTTCCCACTTGTATTCTATGGACCAAAGTCATTGGTTCGGATCTTCCTGATAAGAATCTACTTATTGGTTTCGACTTATATCAACAAGCAAAGCATTTGAAGATCCTTCCAACAGGATTGAAATATAAGAGGATTTTCAATCGTTCACCTCTATCCCAAGGCTGTACTCTTTGACTGATGACTCAGCTGAATTCTAAGAATACAAAGAACTTCTCTTAAAGAGTTGTGCAGACTCTCATGCACAGTTCCATCACCATCATTCTTTATGGAGAAATCCAGAGTTCTTTGTCAATCTAACATTTAAGCTCAATGAGGACATAAATCCAACCAAGGCCTCACATCTAGGGATGAATCCCGCAGACTTGGCCCTAGCCCAGGAAGAATGCAAGCAATTACTCCAACAAGGCCTTATAGAGCCAACCTCCTCTCAATGGGCTTGCCAAGCCTTTTATGTAGAGAAAAGATCTGAAAGGCTAGGAAGAAAGAAACGACTTGTCATTGACTACAAACCCCTCAACCATTTTCTTTAAGATGACAAGTTCCCCTTATCAAAGCCTGAAGCCTTATTCACCCAACTCCATGAAGCCCATATCTTTTCAAAATTTGACCTCAAGGCCGGATTTTGGCAATTGGGCATCGAACCATCAGATAGGCCCAAAACTGCTTTCTGCATTTCTACGGCCCAGTACCAATGGACTGTCCTTCCATTTGGGCTAAAAATGGCCCCTTCCATTTTCCAAAAAGCCATGATAAAAATATTCGAGCTCATACTCCACAGTGCTCTCATCTACATCGATGACATTCTCCTGTTCTCAAAAGATGTCTCGGCTCACAGAACTGTTATCTACTTTCCAAACTATAGTAGATTCCTATGGCATCATGTTGTCAGAAAAGAAGAGCTCTCTAGCCCAGGCTGACATTGATTTCCTTGGAATGAAATTCAAATATGGTAAATACCAACCAGGACCACACATTGCAGAAGAACTGTTGAAGTTCCCTGACAAGGACTTGACTACAAAACAAATGCAATAGTTCCTTGGCATTATCAACTATATCAGAAAATTCATTCCTCATGTCGCCACTCACACCAGTCAATTGTCAAGAATGCTAAGAAAAACTGCACCACCTTGGGGAAAGAAACAAATAGAAGCAGTCAAAAGCTTTAAAAGTAGTGGCCTTGAATCTGCCACCTTTAAAGATTCCCAGCACAGGTCATCATACCCTTCAGACTGATGCTAGTGACACCCACTAGGGTGCTATCCTCATAGAAGAAATCCAAGGAGAAAAGCATATCTGTGGATATGCTAGTGGAGAATTTCCAGAGCCACAGAAACACTATCACTCGGTGTACAAGGAGATATTAGCTGTCAAAAATGGAATAAAAAGATTTGAATTCCACCTCATCGGATACCACTTTACTTTGGTCATGGACAGCTCATCATTCCCGAATATCCTAGACTTCAAGAAAAAGTCTCTCCCAGAACCACAACTATTGAGGTTAAAGGACTGGTTCGCCAAGTATAAATTCACAGTCCAGCACATTAAGGGAAAACACAATCTAATCCCTGATCTCTTATCCAGACCAAAGGACCTTCATCTGATCAAATCTCATTTCTCATTTCCTCTGATCCTCATGGCTTCCACCTCTTCTCCAAACACTCCCGAGTTCCTGGTTCCAACACCAAATAGCTTTCCACCAGGCTGTTCTCCGAACCAACCCATCCCAAAAATAGCCCAGTTCGCTAAAGATCACCTATTCCATTATCTCAGTGCCAGAAATACTCTAAGGGGATTAATCCCCTCCTCATCCATTTTTATCCCTGACAATCCATTCCTCACCTATTTTAGCATCCATCCTGATAGGGACCTCATCCTGGAAGAACTCTGGCTCCTATGGTGCATGGTAACACTATACTCTACGGGTATAGAATTCCCCCTCCTAGCATTGCACCAGCATACCCTTGATAATTCTAACAGGACCCTCGTGTTTAGATTCCTAGAATGGTTCAAGCTCATTTCAGTATGGTAGTATAGTCTCAGGCGAGTTACTGAAACTCATGGGATTGAAGACAGGCCCATTAGGACTCAGTCAAATATCAGAACTATGTTCACCATGCATAGGCCTTTCTCCAGAAGGCCTGATGGACTTCTCTGGACCCAAAACACTGAGTACGAGTGGAGGACTTATGAAGGATCAATCACAGAAAAGGACACCATAGGGCCCCTGAGGAGACAGCTAGCAGAGCACCTCTGTGAGATCAATGGCTATCAGCCCTTGACCTTACCTCACATGAATTGCACATCCCTCAGACCTATCCGGTCTCTTGAAAATGAACCCATAGACTGGTCCCATCCGATCTGGCAAGACTCTCAGGATCCAATGGATACCGAAGCTTGTGAAGCCATAGAAAGTGCTAATCCACCATCACCTGTCACTCACAGTCAGTGGCTCATGGACTTTTTGGAGTTAGCGACTCAGATGACTCTGATTTTGACACATTTAACCTATCCACAACACTATGATAAAAGTTAAAGCGTGTTGGCCACATTTTGTACTAAGTGTGTCTTTATTTTCTGAAAGCATCTTTTACTTTAGAGTGTCGGTAGCCAGTTCCTAACCAGTTACCTGTAAAAATTATGGTCTCCATCTCTATGTAAGGAGATAATCTCATCAGTTGTAAGCACTACTTGGCCTAAGAGCCTTCTCTGAAATAATATTATGAGTTTTTCTCCTATGGCTTTCTAAGTTCGCTTTCTTTCTCCTGAAAACCATAGAATGTGTATTATACTCTTATAACCAGAGATACGTATGCTCTACACTTGTCTTTTCAGAGGATCCTGTGAATCAGAAATATCTTTATTATTGATATTAGGTGCGACAGTCTCGTTATCATGTTCATAATGGCACAAAAGGGCACAGCCTAAGAATACCTATGGAGAGGGAAGTGACATAGCATGAGTGTGTTATGTACATGATAAGGGCTCTCGGCTTATCTAATTATATAATATTTAATTTTAAGATAAAATTATAAATTAAGCATATATAGTATAATAATGTCTTTCTAAATGCCCATTTCATTTTCTTTTAATTCAAATGCTTATTTAACTATTTTTTTATATCAATTTCCATTTTTTTATGTGGAATATACGGGAAAGAAAAAAGGAAATGGAAATGAAAATCGACATAAAAAAAATGAGTTGAATAAGTATTTGATTTTTTTTCCCCAAAGGAATAAGCATTTGAATTCAAAGAAAATAAAATGTGTCATTTTATTAAATAATATAAATAAATGTTAATAAAAAGATATAACCTCCTTTAGCTTTTAAAAGTTGAGAGGGTATTTTGATTAATATAATAAAAATAATATAATTTTTTTATATTTAATCATTATTTTTACTTAATATTTTTGTTTTAAATTATTTTATAAATAACAAACCAATAGCTAATATTTAATAGTTAATAATTATTAAAATAATTAATAATTATGACAATAATTAATATGGCTGGACAAACTCATAATAAAACAATATAACTAGAAAATACCAATTTAATTAGCGTTTTCTTGATTGCCCTTTTTTCCTATGAAAATATCTATATGATGGGATAATTTGCAATGAAAATGCTAATTCTTTATTTTGATAAATAATTTTAATTTCACATCATATTGGTAAAGTTTTTCTTTTAACATTATTTTGAAAATAAATCCTATAATCAGCGATTCTTGTTTAAAATTAAGGGGAATTGAAATCTAACTATAAAATTTTCTTTATTTCAGTTTCGGTTTGATCCAATTAATTTTAATTTTGATTAAATTTAGCCATAAAATTTTTAAAAATTTTATGGCTAAATTTAATCTAATTTTAGTCCGATTTCAATTTTAATTTTGATCCAATACAATTGAAAACTAGTTTTGATCAATTTAATATTAATAGATTTTGATCTAATTTTAATTTAATTTTAGATTAAACCGGTTCAATTTTAATTTGATTTCAACTTCAAACCAAATCATGAGTGAGTCTACCAGAAGTCTTAATATGCAATAATTATTATGTTAATTTCTTCTAAAGTCTTGCTTGTTTCCATCATTCATGTTCTTTTGTTTCAAAGACTTGCTCCTTTCCATCATTCATATTCACAGAGGCAAGGCCCCTCCATCTTTTACCTTTATATCTATTTTGATTTCTTTTAGTTCTAAATTTGAAGTAATTTTTTTTTAAATACAATGGAACTGTTATAACATTTTTATATTATAATTTGCTGCTATATAATATAGCTTTATACTTAATCTCTTCTTATTGCATGGTAACTAGTCATTTTACCCACGTATTAAATCACAGGTTTTATTTTTATATTTTATATTTTTATAATTATATTATAAATTTATGTTAATGATAAAATTTTAATTACTTGTGAAATTTTTAATGCTTGAAATTATAAATTTAAGAATTTTAAAATTTTTAAAAAATATCATAAAGGAGAAATTTAAATATTTTTTTTACATGAAATAAGATTTTGATAGTTGAAATAAAAAAAAATTCTAAAAATTTATTTTTAATATAATAATTTAATTTTTTATATAAAAGAAATATAAAAATAAAAATAATAAAGAAGTTGTGCCATATGGCATTTTTTAAATAGCTCTTGTAAATCAATTTTGAAGTTTAAACTTTAATATATATATATATATATATATATATATATATATTGATTGGTATGCTTTTTTTGCGCAAGATTATCTAAAATTAATTTTCACAATAATTAAATCTCCTTATTTCAATTGTCGTTTTTGCAAGCATTCTGGTATGCTTTCCTCTAGAAAAGGGGAATTATCATAAGGTCATTTTTTGGACCAAGCTTTGTCTTTGTGTGGTGGTAGTTGGATGATGAGGATTAATGGCATATTGAAGGAGCAAATAAGGAGAAATTGCTTCCATGGAATAAAATTTCTATTTGAATTAGGAAAAGGTTTCCCTTTCAAGAGCGCATGCTAAGAATGATCTCTGAGTTCAATTTGATTTAATTTAAATGGTGATTGATAGGGATTTAGTATCTAACAGAGTTGAATGACGAAAAAATATTCATATAAGCCTTTGTCATTATTATTGCATGGCTTGTATTTTTATAAAATTAAATTAATTAAAATTTTCTTATCTAACTCTAATTTATCATAGATCAATGATACAATATATAGTGAGATCTACCTATTAAATGCATGAGTATCACATATTTATATCTTAAATCTATTATGCATTGAGTCTAAATAAGAATTTTTTCGAATTAATGGTATGATGTGCATATTTCAGTCTTAGAAAAAGTACACCATATAATTAATTCCATTCAGAATTTTTTGAATTAATGGTATGATGTGCATATTTCAGTCTTAGGAAAAGTACACCATATAATTAATTCCATTCTAAAAGAAGACTAGTGTCTGTTCAAGTCTACACAGTGTGAAGCCTCCTGATCATGAAAGCAGTCAATACCCTTTTTCCCAATCTTGTTTTCCATTCTGCATTTTTGTTCTTATTGTAAGTCTGAGGTTTTGGCACTTCTGAGATATTAGAAATTAACAGTATGGCTGATTCCATCAACAAAGATGAAGAAGAAGAGATTTATCAGGTGCACAATAGGGTAGATGGCTTCAATCAGAAGGGTAGGAGCATATCATATGAATGTAAATTACTATTATGTTGCAAGATGTTTTTTTGGTCTTCTAGAAACTAAAATTTCTACTTTTGAAACAGTTTTCTACCTTGGAACATGTTACTCTCCTTGTGGTATCACCAGACACAATGTGAAACTCAAATAAATACAAAATAGCTAAGAGAAAACAAGTTCAGTGAAATTTTTATAGATCAAAAACTAAAATGGATTACACATAATTAATGGGTATTACTGTTTATAGAGTCTAGACCTTAAACTAACTAAAAATAAATAAATCCTAATTAAATAGGAAATTCAATTATACTCAAAATAGAAATCCTAATAAAATAGAAAGAAATCTTCCCCAAACAAAGATAGAGGGAATTATTATGTTGCTTGTAGTTTTTTAATACAAAATTTGATGGGTATGGTGAGATTTGATTTTTTTTTTCTTTTATAAATTTATGCACTTGTGTTAATATTCACTCACCCACAAAATATATGGGATTTACCTTCTAAAATTAAGGAATAAACTGTTTTTTTTTTAACACCCCTAATTTTTAAATTTATTATTTTATGGGTAAATATTAATATTTTATTTTATTTAAATTTTGAAAAATTATTTGACATTTTTCAGGTTTTAGAAATCGGGTTCGATTTTTTGAAAATATAAAACTTTGATAATTTTTAAAAATTAATTTAAAGATCGCATGGCAAAACTAAAAATTATTTGGACTCTACAAATTTTTCTGAGTTTTCTAGAATTTTTTCAGAAATTTTGGGCTTCGTTTTTCAATCCCAAGACAGAGTAAAAATTTAAAATTTTGTATCTTGAATCGGACCGACCAAATCGAACTGATCGAATCGAACCGACCTGCTCCTTTTCTTCTTCCTCCGCGCGCTCCCCGACCTCTCTTCCTCTCTCCCTCTCTCTCCCGTTTTCTCTCTCCTCCCTCCTCCCCACGCTGCACCGCTACCACCCAGCCCTCTCCACCTCATCGGCGCGCCGCCCCAGCCTTCCCCCACCGCCTGCCGGCCTTCCAGGCGACCGAAAACGATGCGCGAAGAGGCGCTACGCGCCATTTCGACTTCCCGGCTAAAATTCGGTTTATCCGGCCACCAATTGGGTCGGGTCTTGTGTCAAATACCATCTACACTTCGAGAGCTTTCCATAGACACTAAGAAACACCAAAATCCATCGAGGGTTTGTCTAATTTTTGGGCTAGATTTCTAGTAAACCGTGAACCACACGAGAAAACTGAGAGTACCAAAGCACTCCACTCTTCGAGAGCTTCGTGGCAATATAAATTTCAAAATTTGTCGATACCGTTTTTCGGTGGATCCCATGAAACTTCGTAGTGTTTTACTGAGCACTAAATGAGTTTAGAAAATTCCGTAAAAATTTTATACTAACACCCGTGCTATGGGCTTCTTATAGGTACCTTCAATTCGCGGAAATTCAACGGTTGCCTAGGTCTATAAATTTCCTGCCAGACAGATAGGCTACCGAAAAAGTCTTAGAATTGGGTCGATACTTTGGCTACCCCATCACTTTCAAATGTCCCGAGCGTCCCCGGAGTCGGAATCGGTATAGGTAAACTCGAACCTTACTTTATCTTAATTTTCTAATACTTGAATGGGATTAAAAATTCATAAAATATTCGTGGTAGCTTAGAAAATTATGATTCCTTTTGCATTAGCTTAGTAATATTACTAAGGACCGCGAGGCAAAGTTTTAGAATTTTTAGAGCTTATTTGGGTAGTTTTTGCAAAAAATGATCAATTATAAGGACTAAACTGTAATTTTACATATTGTGATTGATGACTGTTTGGATGGGCCCAGGAGGGGCTGTGTGATGTGATTGAGTTGTGAGTGTATGGTTTGTGGATATAGATGTGCGTTTTAAGCCCTTTTGCAGGTTGAGTAGGTCTTAGGTATAGGGGAGACTCTGCCGGATTTTCGGCACGACTTAGGACATCTTTGATCTTTTTCTTAGTTTGTATTGAGTCAAATTTATTAAATGATTGTAATAAAATTATCAGGTGAGCCGGGACAGCCTTCCTCCTCCGCCCAGCCGCCACAGTGACTTCGGTTGAGTCTGTGAGTAAAATATTAATTTTAATTGTAATTTCAATATTATTATATATTCAAGCATGTCCATGCATCACTTATATGTATGTATCTATGTAGTTAAACAATAGGCACGTTTTACATTGAATTCATAAAATGTTGTAGTGCCATTAATATTGTTATGGTAGTTTGGAGTTGTGCGTGCGTTGGCGTGCGTGTGGTATAGTGTTGGATATGGACAGGATGGGTAAACACGGCTTGAGATATTCGCTGGGACCCAGTCCTTCGGGGTAGACACGGCTTGAGTTCTTTGCTGAGACCCCGTATTGGTTTAATAAGCGAAAGTCCAGCTTAAGTTCTTCGCTGGCAAAGGTTGGATTAAGAGAGCTGTATAGGGGATCAGCTCCCATATATTTATGGTTTGACATTACCGGGTGTGTGAGTGCTCCAAATTACTTTTTTGCTGTTATGATGTGAAAATATTGACGATGTTGCATTTTACTCTACAGGGTGCATTAATTTTAGATAGTTATAGAGATTATGGTTAAAATTGATATTTTACTCTCTGAGTCGAACGCTCACTCTTGTTCATTATTTTTTCAGGCTACAGGAGGATTATTGTTGTGGTTAACTTCTTTTCTTCTTCGCAGGTCATCTATTAATGTCTGTAATATTTGTATAATTCTGTTAACTCCTAGAATTTTCGCATGTGTTAGAAATATTTATTTGATTTGGGTCTGTAATATAATTTTTCATGTTGGACTGGATGAGGGAGCTGAGCTCCCATTTGACTTTATGTTATTATGAGTACGTGGAGGGTGAGCTGAGCTCCCCAATTGATTATATATTGTGTTTACAAGTCGGTTGAGTCAAAAACTCCCCATTAAAATGTCCATTTTATGGCCGGACTTTGTTCGGTTGAATTCTTGAAATTGGGCCCACATGGGCCCTAGAGTTTGGTTAAGTAATAGTTAGGCTTACTATGGGCCTCGAGGGCTTTAGGCTGACCCAGGTCCTAATGCCGGTCCGGCCCTTAGGTTGGGTCGTGACTTTTTTTTTTTTCTGCAAGGTCTTGATGTATTTTAAAAATGTTCACTTTTTTAAATTGACTTTGAATTTTTTAATTCAGAAATATCAATGTTGAGACTTCACCATTAATTGACACCTAGCATAATTAATAAATAATAATTTTAAATTTCAATTTAATTTATTTTTTTAATTGTAATTAATATTATTAGATAATGTTTAATTGAATAATTTTATCTTAAAATATATAATTATTGAAATTTAAAATATAAGATAAAATAAAAAAAATGTTTAAATATTAGTTTTATTTAAAAATATAAAATATTTAAAATTAAAAAATAAAATATTTGATATTTAATTTTTAATAAGATATATATATATATATAAGTAATTTTTTAAATGTAAATCATTTGAGATTTATAGTAATTTTTTAACTAAATCTAATAATTTATTTATAATAAATTAATTTCAACCATAAATTTTGTGATTAAAATTAGTTTATTTATAATAATTTACATTTTAAAAGTAAATTTAGTTTTATAAAAATCGAACCAAATTGATTAAATCAATTTTTAAAAAATTCAAAACCATTCGAACCTGAATAAGAAAGTAAAGATTCAAAATTTTACTTTGGTGATTATTTTGGTTTAAACAAAATATTACTAAATTAATATATATTGATATGTAAATTAATATAATAACTAAATTTTTGTCAACGTATAAAAAATAAATAATTTAATCAGTTGAAATTTATTTGATTTAAGTTAAATAAAAATTAGAAATAAAAAGTTTAAATTATTATCACTTGATGCACAGGTGGATGACTAGTTATATTATAAAGCTGTGATCTATATAAACATATTACTTGAAGTAGCAAGTCAATAGAAATTAAACACATATACAGTTTCAATTATTAAATTTTAACAAAATAAAAAATCTTAATAGTTACTTGGTACTTATATAATTTTTTAGGACCACTTATGCTCAAGTCTTCATTGATTTGCCATTTCATGCAAGATTCTACATGGAATCACTGTGTAGTTTTTTCTCGCTCTAAAACAGGAAGTCCAGCACTGCATCAATTTTAACAAGGAGGAAAAGACGTGTCTGTTCAAGTCTATTACCGTGTGGAGCCTCATAACCATGTAAGCAATCAACATCCTTATCTTGCTTTCCATTCTAAATTCTTATTGTAAGTCTGAGGTTTTTGGTTCTTCTGAGATGTACTATGGCTGAATCAATCTACAAAGATGAAGAAGAAGGGATTTATCAGATGCACAATAGGGTAGATGGCTTCAATCAGAAGGTTAGGAGTATATTATGTGAATATAAATAACTATTATGTTGCAAGATGGTCTTTTGTTCTTCTAGCAAATAAATTTTCTTGTTTTTAAACAGGTTACCAACGTGGAACGTGTAATCCTCCTTGTGAACTTCTTCTTAGAGCTTCCATCAGCTGTTCTTGATCAACTATCCTCTGAGCGTAAGCCCAAATATGCACTACTTAGTATGCTTATGTCTTTCACAGTCTTGATCATTTCGATCATTGATCTTGTTTACAAAGGTCGGAAAGAAAGAGTTACTTGGATGAAGAGGGGGTTGATACCTTGGTTTTATTTCCCATATCCAAATCACAAAGCTTTTGGGACATTTCCTGATATTGTAGGAATTGTTTGTGCCATCTTTCAATGTGTTTCTACTTCAATAGCTTATGCATTTTTGTCTCAGCATGCTCATAATCCTATGAACATAAATGTTTGGCCTGTAGTCTTTGCCTCTGGTCTATTGTTTTCTAGATTCTCTGGGAATCCTCCACAGAGAAGGCCAACCCCGCTTGTAAGGAGACTGCAACCTGCAGTTACAGCAGAGAAATTTACTGTGGCTCAACTTGCTGCAGCCACCAATTTTTTCTCACCAGAAAACAAAATTGGTGCAGGTAACTTTGCAATTGTTTATAAAGGGGAATTATCAGATGGTCGTGAAGTGGCAGTCAAGAGAGGGAACAGAGGTCAAAAGCTGATGAACTTTCAGGGGGAAAGGACTCTATCTGAATTGGCATCCTTGTCAAGGATTTACCACAAGCATTTGGTTAGGCCTGTTGGGTATTGTGAAGATAGGGATGAGAGGCTTGTAGTTTACGAGTACATGGAGAATGGATCTTTACATGATCATTTACATGACAAGACCAATAATGAAAAGAATAGTACCATTATCAATTCCTGGAAAATGAGGATCAAGATTGCATTAGATGCTGCCAGAGGAATTGAATATCTTCACAACTCAGCAATCCCAACCATCATTCACAGAGATATCAAGTCTTCTAACATATTGCTTGACTCGAATTGGACAGCAAGAGTTTCTGATTTCGGATTGTCATTGATGATTCCTGAATCTAAACCTGATTACAGGCCAATGATGGCAGTAGGAACAGCTGGTTACATTGATCCTGAGTACTATTATTTGAACGTATTAACTACAAAAAGTGATGTGTATTCTCTTGGTGTGGTATTACTAGAACTTCTGACAGGGAAAACAGCTGTATTCAAGGACACTGATAATGGAGGCACGCCAAAAAAATTAGTGGATTTTGCAGTGCCTAAAATTGCGATTGGTGAGTTGGTTAAGGTATTGGACGCCAGGGTCAGACCGCCAGAGCTTAATGAAGCAGAGGCAGTGGAGTTGGTGGCATACACTGCACTTCATTGTGTGAACTTGGTAGGGCTAGAAAGGCCAACTACGAGTAACATTGTTGCTAACTTGGAGCGAGCATTGTCTCTCTTTGATGCTAGTATGAAAGAGTATTGACACGGGAGGAGAAGCAAACCAGTCATTTGGTTTTATATATAAGTTAGAAGAATTAGATGTGTATAAGTTTCAATTTATTGTACTTTATAATTAGATTTGTACTTTTCTAGTTATAGGATTTCAGTTTCATTTACAATTTTAATACATTTCCTCTGATAAGCAAAATAAGCAAAAGAGATCATTCTGCAGCCAACGCAGAACAACAGGGAAGATGCTTGCTTTCATGGAATGCACAAATTTTCTATTTGGATTAGGAGCAGGTTTGGACTTATTGCAACTTAGAATCCTTCAATTTTTAGAAATTTTATGAGCAATTAATTAAACCAATCAACCCATCTATTGGTGAACCATCATGATTCATTTAAAGATTGCATTTTTAAGCAAATAAAAAGAATTGGAGAACTCCTTATTCTGGATTATACAATTACCTGCCTAAACTTCTTCCAAAGAAGGTGAAAAATGTTATTGTTCAATCTCCACAACTGATAGTTAAAATTAGACCTCGCCATAGGCCGGTTCGAAAAGTGAACTGGACCGCAACTGACTCGGATCAATGATTCTAGTTCATGAACCGACTCAAAACCGGGGTAAAGGGGGCAGTTAAGGTCCCCATTCCTTAAACATGGCCCAAAACTGACGGTTTAAACCAAAATCAGCCCGATTCATAAAATGGTTTTCTTTTCCTTGTTTTTAAAAAATTTATATTGGGTTTAACTGGGGTTTTTGTTAATGACAAAGATGGCAGTTTCTGTCAGTTGAATCATCCTATATTTACAACCTAGCTGCCTACTTCTTTTTCCCATCTTTATTTATACTATATTCTCATTCTTACTGTAAGTCTCAGCAAAAGATCACTAATCCTATGGCTGAATCCATCAAAATAATTTTGAGGAAGATAAGAATCTGATGGACTGATTATGCATAAATTAAAATACCTAATCTTATGGGGACAATTTGAGACACTATGAAAAAGTTTCAACTGAGGGAAATTTTTGATGTTATTAGGAAACTGAAACAGACATATGAGAATCCAAAGTACTGAGATTAATTGTCAAGCTGCCGTAACTACTCCTTTCCATGATTGACTCATGATTCTTGGCCACATAACTCCATAGTGTATATGAAAACTCAATAAAAGAAAATCAATCCTCAAAATGTTTCATTTAACAGCATGGAAGTGGATAACATTCTAAACAAGATAATTGAAGTGTTTAACTACTAGTTATTGAGATTGCACATAATTTATACACAGTATTAGATTGAAAGAGGCAAAAGCCAATACAAAGGTTTCCACAGCACATCATGTTTTGCTTGCATTTGTATCCTTTGTGCTTCCAGTTTTAGCACAACCACAGTAATAACAAAAAATTCCTGCAAGTCTAAATTGTCATTCCTTACTAAATTGCAGTCAATTTTAGGATCATCTTCTATCTAGATCTCCAGCTTGCTTTCATCTTAACCTTGAAGCACTCACCACACTCTTCTAAAATTGCTCATTGAATTGAACCCCTACATAACCTACCTAATCTACAATAAGTCTTTCTACTTTGAATTGACATCTTCATCAATTCAAAAACCCAGAACCCTAGTTTCACATCAGGGATGCAAGGAACTAAAGGATGAAGCATTTTGAAATTCAACCCATTATTTGAAAATATTATCAAAAGTGGGAAAAACTCATAAATTAATTAATAAATATACATCAATTGATCAAGTTCAAGAGGGCAATTAACACAGATTATACAATATCATACTATTTATTTATTTATATTTTCAAAAGTACAAACAATAATCCAAAAGAAAGAAAACACACCCAATATATTAAAAGTTAGGACCTTCCACTGCTGTTACTGTTACCGGAGCCATTACCGTTACGCTGCTGATAAGTAGCAGAGAAATTGGAAGACAAATCGGAGTAAAGCGAGACAACCTTGGAGATGTTACCGTTGAGTTCCTGAATCAAGGCAACGTTTTTTACCATGTTGTCGGGGATTCTGGACTGGTGATTTTCGTTCACTTGTTGGATCAAATTTCTGTTCCTATCGAGAACCGACTGAACTTGCCGGAAAGTGGAGTTGAAAGTTGCCCAGACCTCAGAGTCTCCTTCATCGTCGTCGTCGTCGTCGCTGGTGTGTTTGTGGCGGCGCTTGGTGGCTTTGGGATTGGAGGTGTCATCCATGGTTGATTCGGAAGCGGAGGCGGCGGCGGAGAGATGGAAGCAGCAGCTGTCGGTTTTATAGTTGTTCCATTATAAATATGGTTGCGTTGCTTCCTGTTGAGCGATGGACAGCGATCGGCTTTATAGTCTCTGCCGTGTAGACTAACGCTGCTCACTATGGTCTATCGAAGCCTACGCGAATTATAGAGAGTGTAATACACGCCACTGGCTGAATTTTGTATATTAAAAAAGTTCATTAAAATTATTTCATTACATAGTTAATCTTCCTAGTGCTAAAGAATTCGTTATTTTGTGTTAAACAATATGATAAAAGACTAATTAATAAATATTTTACATAATATTTTATATAAAAAAGTAATATTTCAGATGTATTTAATAGATTTTCTCTTAGTATAATTTATGAAAAATAAATTTCAAATTTGTGTGTAAATTTATGTTATTTTGAGTCTATATAATAATTTATCAAATAAATTTTAAGCCATTGTAAATATTTTTTAAAAAAATAAGAAAAAAATTGCCTAGGAGGGAATATTTTAACTAAGAAGTCAACCACGCGCTAATAGGTGAGAGTGGGAAAAGAATAGTGAGAAAATATCTTATGCAGTGCTTGGATTGGAAGAAAGATCTAAAAAAGCAATGACATTGCCACGGCATCAAAAAGTACTTGTTCTTTTGCCTCGTCTGTATTAGATATTTAAGGCAAAAAATATCTTCCGGCCAAAATATCACGTGCAACAATATCCACCCTGGTAACAATGGGCACACACACGCCCTCTAAACGAGCTAAGGCCTAGATTCAGCATTCAAATGAAATCAAATTAAATTTAATTAATTAAATTATTATATTTTAAAAATTATATTAAATTAAAATAAACGAAAAACAACTTAAATTAATTTATTCTATTTTAGTTTAATTTGATTTTAATTGATCAGTTTTTATGTTTTAATTATTTTGTAATTTAAATTTAATTTTTAAATTATTTAATTTAATTTTAATTTAATAATTATTAATAAGTAAAATTAAATAATTTATATGCATAAAATTACATATAATTTATAAACTTTTTATAAAAATAAATTAATTTAAAAATTAATATAATAATTCTATTTAGCTTGATTCAATTATTTTTTTTCTAAAATCGAATCAAATTAAAATAATTGAAATTCTTAAAATACAAATCGAATCAAACTAAATTATTAAATTAAAGTAATTCAATTAAATTCAAATCAAATAATACTCACCTCTAATCAAGGGAGTTCATTTGAATTACTCAAAAATCCTCTTTATTCAATAAAAAAAAATTAAAAATAAGAATTTTATATAATTCACAATATCATAGTTCACAGTTATAAAAGGCGATTTTAATATTATTAATAAAAATAAGTAAATTTTAATAATTTATTTATATATTATGAGTTTTTTTTTATTTTTTATTTTTTATTAAATGTGTTTATTTGAAAGATAGATGATTAATTATTAGATTAATTAATAATTTAATGATTAAATATTTATTTAAAAATGTGAAAGATTAATATTCAAATTTTGATATTAAAAAAATTCAATAAATTATGAAAACTCCCATCAAACTATAAAAGTGAATAGAAAAGACTTAAATATGAGATCCTTTAAATGGGCATTTTGAGTACCTTGATTGGCTTTAACTCTCAATCAATGAGTTATATTCAAATGTAAGAATATTTTCATTTTTGGTAAAGGCAACATTTTCATTTTTGACAAATGGCATCACTTTATATAATTACCAAAATTTTCCTTTTTATATAAAAAAAAATTCTTTCTTTTAATCAACATAATCAAATTCTCATTTGATATTGTATTAAAATTATTATTAAGATTCTATTTGGTAATAATTTTTAAAATAGCGTTTAATATTTTAATTATGATCGAAACATTATATCTCTTTTATTTATAATGTTCAGCTATTAATATTAGTGTTTAAAAACTGAAGGAGTGGTTCATAAAAAGTTACTTCTGACAGAACATTTTGACTCAATAAAATTATAGCACTATTTTTATATTTAATAGTTAATATAATAATTATTTTTACTTATTTTTTTATTTTAAATTATTATATAAACAATTAATTACTAACGGATCGCTAACAATTAATAAAATAGCGGATAATTATTAAAATAATTAATATTATCAAACAGGGCATAAAAAAATCATATTTTTAAATATATTAATTAGAGAATATTAAAATTTAAATTAATATTAAATTTAATATATTTTAATCATAAAACTTTAAAATAACATTTAATATAATATTTTTTAAAAATTTTAGCACCATCTTAGCCAAACTAGATCTTAAGTTAATCAACTAAATTAATCTACAAAAAATTATTATTTAAACCAAATCTATGGTAAATCATATTTAAGCAAAATTTTCCCCCGATCCATTATTCGCTAATCAATATTATTCTCAACAGCCCAACACCATTGAACTAGAAGCAACTCCATCCAATCATTCATCATCAACTTATCAGCTACAAGCTATGGCTCATAGATTGATCCACAAAACAATTTGTGATGCAGGTATGGTGACTAGTGGAATCCATTAGCATGAGCTGTTCATCACTTACTTGACATTGATGGTGATCTTAGCCATTTCTAGGATGAACTATCTTTATTCCTTGGTCTTTTTCAACAATTTGTCTCTATATAAATGCCAATTTGGGGACTAAGAACAACAAGATCTGCAATAAGTAAATTCAGTTAAATGTTTCATAGCCTTCATTTAGAAAGACATATATAAGATAAGCATTCAAAATTCTGTTTGTTTACTCTATACCAGGGGCGTTACTACGTTGTAGGTAGGGGGGTCATGGCTCCCATAAGGTTTTAAAATTATAATTTTATCTATAAATTTTAAATTTTTTTTAAAAAAATTATTATTTGCCTCCTCAAAAGTTTTTAAAGTTATAATTTTTTTTCTATAAATTTTAATATTTTTCAAGAAAATGATTGTTTGTCCTTCAAAAGTTTTCAAAATTACATTTTTACCTATACACTTTAATATTTTTTCAAAAAAATTATTGTTTGCCCTCTAAAATTTTTAAAATTAAATTTTACCCATAAAATTTAGTGTATTTTTTAAAAAACTACTATTTGCCGCTTTAATATTTTTATTTCTATTATGGCCTTTGCACTTCAATGTGAATTTCATTCATATCATCTCTTAAAATTATATATCTTTATTTTAGTTTCTATAATTTTTTTTTATTAAATTTTCATTTAATTTCCTTTTGATATTTATTTTTGACTCCCTTAAAGGCTAATTTCTAGTTCCACCCATGCTCTATACTACCTTGAGCTCTTTTGAAGCACAGCCTAATAGAGTTACTCAAGATAGCCATGCAGAAAAGATAAGCTAAACTCATTGATCAATGGGTATATGTACCTGAATTTTGGGTCTCATAACATCATCCAGTGGGAGTTCTTGCCTAAAATTAGTGTTTAGTCATATGTCTAGGTCTACCAAATAACCTATCTGATTCAAAAAGGTATTCTCTATCCTTTGTAAGAACCTGCCTAATGGTATTCCATTCATCTTTGAGCCTTTGAGAAGCTAAAATTTAGATCAGCAACTCACTACATAAACATATGATAACAAATTAAAGAATAAATGGTACACAGCTTGCCTTATGAACAAGCTGCAAGCCAGAAAGGGAGCTCAATCTACCTTTGAACCTTGTTCACCTGAAAAGTCCGTCGAAGGATAAATATATCAAAACGGGGGCTTGTTTGATTAGGATAACTCCGCTCAGGAACTTCTAAAATTCTGCTAATTTGGTTGGCCCTATGCCTTGACTTCCTGCAAAGTAAAGGCACGGGCGTTGAGTTTCCTAGAAAGTAGGCCATTTGAACCAATACAATCCACACTTCTCTATCGAGCTCTCCCTTTCTCTATCGATGAAGGAAATGAAAATGGATACGCAAGTTCTAAGGGAATGGGCAATTTGACGGTGTTCAGAAAGGTGAATAAAAAATGAAGCCAAGTCAGAAACTGAAGGAAAGCTACAATCCCACATCGAAGAAATAGAAAGGAGAGGTGAAGTGTAGTGCCTATAAATAAGAAGCGTGAAGCATCTTTCAACATACTTACCTGGACGGGGTCAATGGATGATCAAAAAGGTTCATGGCCTAGGTCAGTGACCTCCATTGCACTTTGGAGGGGTGCTGGTCTAAGGTCTCCCCAAGTTGGGAGAGCCTACGTCATAATTTGTGGTAGAGGGGGCCTGCGTTCGCGCGGCCCCTGCCAATATCTAGTGTGAAGTTGTTGGATAATGCTTCTCATAGTTTCGTGCAACCTTTAGGCATAAAATCAAGGGAAAGCCATTCGAGTTCTTTCATTTCATTTGTGCTTTTATGTGATTTCTGTGGATTGCAAGTAGATTTCACTATTTGGCCAGAAAAAGATGAGTCAAGCCTAGCTCTTATGTAGTAACTCTTTCAACAAGCGCAATTCTCTTGCAGGTTATCGGTTTCTGCTTTAAGCGTTCAGTCAACCTCTTTTGAAAGCGTCACTTTCTATGGAAGGAAAATGAGATGGGTTTCATATTTGTCATTAAAAAATGACTGTTATACAAGAAACAATAGAACTGAAAATAAAATTGTGTTCATAAACGCTTAAAAGATTTAATTGCAATAATTTTTCTCAATGGCTTCCTGAAAACCCTTACCTTTTTTTAGCCCTCTAGTTTTCATGTTTGATTCTCGTAAAATTAGCTCTTCTTAAATTCCTACTAGACGGAGGAAAAACATAGTGAAAAAGTTGGTACTACCACCTATTCCCATTGAATTTCCCTGTGAAATGTCCAGTCAGAGGGATTTAGTGTTGTTTTTCCGTTGGCGGCAACAAGATAATATGGCGAGTCCTCAGGAAATTCAGTGGGCATGGATTTCCAGTGTAGAGATGGACTCCACTCAGCCTCCTTCAGCACCTTCAGTATCTCCTCCACAACTATTTTGCTCCCTTCAGCACCTAAATGAATTCCATCCCTGACAAAAAAAAAGGGTCAAACAAACAAAATTTGAACTCTTGAAAAAGAACTGCAAACTCAGCTTAGAAGGATACATCTTGCCAGACATCACATTAAAAAATAATAATGTAAAGTTCAGTAGAACTTGATTCTTAATTCTTGCTTTAAAAGATTCTCAAATCAACAATCATGTCATATGCCTTCACTGCTTTACAAAAGAATTAATTCATCTGCGAAGTTGAATCGACTGTAATGGCTAATCTTAGCTCAAGGGAGCAGAAAGAAGAGATTCATCCATCTAGAAAGAAGAGATTCATCCATCTAGTGGTAACCAAATTTGACCTGGAGACGAGTCTAGAGCTTACTTGACTCGACATTCTCTCAACCATAAAAAAATCCAGTTGAATAAGTCTACTAGTAAGAGAGAACTGGAAAACATAAATCTGTCCCTGTGCTAAAAATCATACAAGATACTAACATGACTAGCAATATTGGTCATGATTTCATTTTATCATCGTAAACAAAACATGTTCAAGCATGAGGTTTATCACAATATGTAACCTAGTGGGGTTGGACCATTAATCTAAGGAATCGAGTCAAGGATTAACACAAGTAAAAAAGCATACCTAACTATAGCCAGAAAGCTTCCACACCATCCATCAATAAAAGCCTCACACATATCATGATGTGAGCAGTACAAACATGGCAACCGTAAATTAGATAGTTTCACTCAGAAATATTTTTCACTTCTTGACCTTGATTGTTATTGCAAAAAAAAGATACAGAGATGCCCAGAAAACTTACGTAAAGCAAGCAGTCGTCCAGTCGCTTCTTTTTTGAAGTGCAGAGAAAAGATCAACAACTTTCACACCCATTTCCTGGCATAGCTTTATGCATGCTTCTGAATACTTCTGGCATAACTCATTTGTTCGTACTAGCTCACTAAAAATTCCACTGATTTAAGAGAAAAAAATGATTCAGGATTTTATATTTAGTGATAGGGGAAAAAAATAAAGTAAAACACATGGACATAAATCAAATTACCTTGTGCCTGATCGAACCCTCTCCTCATCAACTGGAGGAGAGCTCAGGAAAATGATGCGTATGGTGTCAGAGAGGCTCTAATTTTCAAATATATAAGAATAAACATCAAATATTCTTCTTGGTAAAGCTCATAAAAGGTTATACATTAATATTCACACTATGAAAGAAGACTTGAACATAAAGCATTAATCAAGGATGCCATCAAAGATAAATTAAGTACTTATAGGTATCTAACAAATGGATGAGAAATTTTTTCAGTCTACATTTCTTGTAGTAGCCCAAAAGTTTCCTATTCTCCCTAAAATGAAGCCCATTTCAGTCCCAATCAAATCACTGCAGACAAGATGAGATATTCATTTGATCTCCTTCTTGAAAATCATTTTAGTCTATCATTCAACATTATAGATATTTTTGCAGGGAAACTTAAAAAAGGACAATTTTATTCATAGTAATTTCCCTGGAAAGGAGAGGGGAAAAAAAAACAAAGATTATGTAAATGGATGGACCCAGAATCACAGACAGGTGTTATTGTGGAGTCCATTTAAGTATGGCATTAATCTAAATTGCTGTGGCTGAAGCTATGTATAAAATAAATGCTTTGAAAAGAATATATCTTTGCCATGTAAAATTAGTAGATGATTGTATTATTTGAAAGAAGATAGAACCTTGAGATGAACTGCAATCTTTCTCATATTCTCTATGTACTCAGGAAGTGATACATGAGGACCTAGGCCAGATGAGTGAGGCCCCATGGAATCATTACCACCAAAATAGACTATCACCAAAGCAGGCTGTACAGCAGCATCCTACATTGCCAGAAAACAAAAAAAAAAAAACTGCATCAGATAATTGCACAAAAAGCTGTCAAACAAGAAAACTATTTAAAGGAACCTACATTATTTTGTATCACATATAACCAAAATAATGGAAGAAAACCAATAAAGAAAAGAAAACAAACACTTTTGCTGCCCAATTCTCTTGATATTATAGAAAGTACTTAACAACTTTGATTTTCAAGAATTAACTTTATATCAAAAATGCAAACAAGATCACAAGTTCCATTTTCAATGAAAGATCTTTTATGAATTTGACAATTAACGGGTCGGCAACAAATTTAAGCAATCATGCATGAGCCTTTCAAGACTACTTATATATTTGTGCAAATGTTCTTTTCTACAATTTATAATACTTAAGCAAGATTTGTCTGTTCACATATATTTCCAACACATAAGAATTTGCAAATTTTAGACAAATATCTGCAAACACACTGGAAAAATTGTAGATATAATCTTTTGCTGCCAAGGATAACATTAATACCATTGGAAAAATTTGATCCAGGACCTCAACAGCACGCCTCGAATTCCATCCATAGTACCCTCGCAACACTATGTCTGCCTGTGGTCAGTTGCAACAAAAATAAGATTGCAATAGAAATAACAAACCCCCCCCCCCCCCCCCCCCCCCCACCCCAACTCAAAAAAAAATAACTGCACATAACATTACAAGAAAAATATTGTAATATGTAATAGTAACAGCCTCGTACTTCCACAGGTGCTGATATTTAATGGCTAAAACCTACCAAATAAGCATTTGGGTCATTAGCCACAACATAAAATGTTAGAGAATAAAGTTATTTATACTACACCGCTTTAGTGTAGTTAGTTTAGTGGCTGAACACATGTATCTTGCAATAGAAAGTTGATAATTTTCTCTCTAGAAAATCTTAGTATATAAAGACATTTTTCTATATTCTTTAGTAATCAATCAATGAGAAGATTCTTTTTTCTCTCTCAAATCAGTTTGAACATGGTATCAGAGCTAAGATAGACAGTTATTTTTTTTTCTATCTTCTTCTTGTTCTTCTCTAGATTTGTGATTCTACTGAAGTTTTTTCAAAGATTTGCTGAGATTGTGTTATGATTTCTCGCCTAGGATCTAGTCACAGGCCTATTAATAGTGAAATATGATTCAAAAGCTAAACCTTTTACTTTACCTCCATTCTTTTGTCGACCTATTATTGCTGAAAACATGAGCTCATTAAAAGAGAGCTTTAACCTTACTCTTTGGAGAAGAGCGAGTCTAGATCTCTGTAACACCCTAGGCAAATCCCACATCGGCAAAACACGGGAGAGATGCTGGATTTATAAGTTGATGGTTCGTAACCCCTATTGACGCGTTTTAAAACCGTGAGGATTTCGGCCCAGAGCGGACAATATCACTAGTGGGCCGGGCAAATGTAATGGCCCGGCCCACTAGTGATATTGTCCGCTCTGGGCCGAAGCCCTCACGGTTTTAAAACGCGTCGCTAGGGGTTACGAACCACTAACTTATAAACCCAGGATCTCTCCCGTGTTTTGCCGATGTGGGATTTGCCTAGGGTGTTACAATCCACCCCCCTTATGGGACTCAGCGTCCTCGCTGAGGTTTGCCCCACCATCGCTCAAGGTTGCACGCGGAGCAGCTCTGATACCACAAATGTAACGGCCCGGCCCACTAGTGATATTGTCCGCTCTGGGCCGAAGCCCTCACGGTTTTAAAACGCGTCGCTAGGGGTTACGAACTACCAACTTATAAACCCAGCATCTCTCCCGTGTTTTGCCGATGTGGGATTTGCCTAGGGTGTTACAATCCACCCTAGGCCTTTATTTAATATATATATATTATTTTATTATTATTTAATATTTTTCTTTTATATTTTGGATATGTAGGAGATTCAAATATTCAATTAGTCAGTTGAAATTGTCTCTCGTCCATTGAAAATAACTATTGTCTTGGAGATTCCAGGTGAGTGGTAATTATAGTACATGGCACCGTTTTAGTCCCTTTTAAATTTTCTTAGCATTAAGTTTGTTATTAAATGAAATTTTAAATTAATATTTTAACAATTATTTTATATGTGATTTTCTAGAGTTTTATTTTATTATTAAATTTTATTTCAATTTTGATTAAATAATTGATTTTGTCAACTATTTCTGCATTAGACCCATTAGAATTCCGGGAACAGGCCTTTAATGTATTTATATTGATTGATATTTGACTATAAAATTTACCGATGTGTTACTGAATTGATTTGAGATTGATTTGATTTTATTGAATTGATTTGAGATTGATTTGATTTTATTGACTCTCTGAAACTATTGAAATACACTAGTGGAATTGCACTATCAGTTATTATTTGCTATCAGAATATTGTCCGCTCTGGGCCGAAGCCCTCACGATTTTAAAACGCGTCACTAAGGGTTACGAACCACCAACTTATAAACCCAGCATCTCTCCCGTGTTTTGCCTAGGGTGTTACAATCCATCCCCCTTATGGGACTCACCGTCCTCGCTGAGGTTTGCCCCACCATCGCCCAAGGTTGCACGCGGAGCGGCTCTGATACCACAAATGTAACAGCCCAGCCCACTAGTGATATTGTCCGCTCTGGGCCGAAACTCTCACGGTTTTAAAACGCGTCGCTAGGGGTTACGAACCACCAACTTATAAACCCAGCATCTCTCCCGTGTTTTCCCGATGTGGGATTTGCCTAGGTGTTACAATCCACCCTCTTATGGGACTCAGCGTCCTCGCTGAGGTTTGCCCCACCATCGTTCAAGGTTGCACGCGGAGCGGCTCTGATACCACAAATGTAATGGTCCGGCCCACTAGTGATATTGTCCGCTCTGGGCCGAAGCCCTCACGGTTTTAAAACGAGTCACTAGGAGTTACGAACCACCAACTTATAAACCCAGCATCTCTCCCGTGTTTTGCCGATGTGGGATTTGCCTAGGGTGTTACAATCTCAATTTAGTTGAAAATAATTATACTTTATATTTTATTCATAATCTGACCCTTTATAAAGAGATTGTTACATGATTTCACATGGAATTTTCTAGTATTGGAAATCAATATTTAAGGTTATAATTTAAGATAATGATAATCAGAGTAATATCTTAATTGAGATATTTATTTCTACTAATAATTAATTGTTGCTGTTGCTAAATCCACCTTTGATGCTAATTTATTTGTTGCCATTCTTATTAACATTGACTGGAATCTCTTGTGGATCACGTCTTGCATAAGTCTTGCCCACAAATGCATCAATAACATCACTCCCCTTCTTGGAGAAAGAGCTTGTCCTCAAGCTCAAAAGTAGGATAAGACTATGAATCACCCATAATCCCTTTGCCCCATTGCTTCCTCTGAATCATCCATCTTCAGCCAAAACAACTTCTTCCACTGATGCCCAGAGGAATATGATTCATCACAATTATAATAAAGTCCCTTTGCTCTTTGCTCAGCCATATCTGGGCGACTCAATCTTTTAATAAAGGGAGATGAAACACTTCCTAAACTGGAATTCTGTAATGCGCTAATAGCTTGGTTGGCAGTAGTCTTGGTTACAAGTGTTGTTCTTATATTAAACCATGAATTTATCCAATTTTCTTCTAGTTGTTGTTTCCTTTCAAAGGCTCTTGCTAGATTCATAGTTGCCACCAAGGTCAAGGAATTTTGCATCTCTACATCAATTTGGATTGAATCTGTGAATCCTGCAATAAACAAATCAATTTGTTAATCTACTAGAACTGTTGTTGCACAAGCTAGAAGGCTCTGGAATTGACGTTGGTACTCTTCCATCGTCCTTGTCTGCTTCAAATTAGCCAATTCGCCCAAAGGATTGCTACTGAGTGGAGGCTAGAATTTTAAATTGCAATATTCTTTAAATTCATTTCACGATAATCGGGATTCTTCTTGTTCTAATCTGCAGAACCAGAGTTTTGCCTCTCCTGTCATATGCAATGCTACGAGGTTCACCTTATCTATTTCTAGCATCCATTGGTTTGAAAAAAATTGTTCACATCGGTATAACCAAATCAATGGATCTTTGGATCCATCAAATGTTGGAAAATCCAACTTCTAATACCTTAGTACTACCCTTGCCCTGAGTCTAGTTTTTGTTTTCCCATCAATCCTATTGTTGCTGCCTTCATAGTTGTTACTACTACCTAAACCGCCCTCTGTTTCCTTGCCTCAACTCTTGTAAGTTCCCTGAATGAACTCTTGTAATTGACGGGACAAGTTTTGCAATTAGGATTCTAGTTTTGACTCTGATTGCTTGATTCGATCTTCCATCCTTGATTCAGCCTGTGCTACTCTTGCTTCAATCAATGCTTGTGCTTCTTGAAATAGTGCCCTCAATTCTTCTCTTGGATCTGTATCGTCCATGATAGCCGACTCTGATACCAATTTGTTATGATCTCTCGCTCAGGATCTAGTCATAGGCCTATTAATAGTGAAATCTGATTTAAAAACTGAACCTTTTGCTTTACCTCGATTCTTTCCTTGACTTATTGTTGCTAAAAACGTAAGCTTATTAAAAGGGAGCTCTAACTTTAGACTCGTTGGAGAAGAAAGAGTCCAAATATCAATTTAGATGAAAATAATTCTAATTTATATTTTATTCATAATCTGATCTCTTTATAAAGAGATTATTACATGATTTCATATAGAATTTTCTACTTTTGAAACCAACATTTAAGGCCATAATTTAAAATAATGATAATCAGAGTAATATCTTAATTGGGATATTTATTTTTACTAATAATTAATTGTTACTGCTGCTAAATTCACCTTTGATGCTAATTTATTTATTGACATTCTTATCACCATTGACTGGAATCTCTTTTGGATCACATTTTGCATAAGGCTTACCCACAAATGCATCCATAATAGATTCTTCATCATTTCTGGTTTGTTTTGTTGTTGTTGATTGGGTTTTTCAAAGATTAGCTTCTTCTTTGCTAAGATATGATGGTGAATACCTCAATCACTAAGGATTCTGCATCTACTACTCAGAATCGAGAGAATCGAGGAAGTAATGATTCAATTACTACGGATTTTAATAATCCTTTGCATGTTCTTCCTTTTGATACACCTAGTTTTAAGCTTGTTTCGCATGTATTATGACCTGAGAATTTTAGTTCTTGTAAACAATCTATGATTGTTGCTTTGGTGGCTAAGAACAAAATAGGAATTATAGATGATTCTGTTAAACCTGTTGATACATCTGATCCTTTATATTCTCTGTGGCAAAGATGCAATAGTCTAGTTAAGTCATGGTTGATTAGTGCAATGTCCAAAGAAATTGCAGATACAATCATCTATTTGCCATATGCTTCTGATATTTGGAAAGACCTTTCTCAAAGGTTTTCTGGTAATAATGCTACAAAAATTTTTCAGCTAAAACAAGAAATTCATATGCTCTGTTAAGGCAATGATTCTATTGCAGTATATTACTCTAAACTTAGGAAGATTTGGAATGAATTACAAGCGTTGTCTTCAGTTTCTACTGAATTTGATAAATGTATGGAATTTCTTATGGGACTCGATGAAACTTACAATCAAGTGAGGAGTCAAATTCTTTTGATGGATCCTCTACCTACAATAAATCAGCTGTATGATGAATTGTTTCAAGAGGAATCACAGAGAAAAGTGTATTCTAGTGAACAATATATCAATTCAGCACCTGCAATCTTTGTAGTCACTCCATCTCAAGTTCATTTGTTCCTCAAGGTGCAGGGAGAGGAAAGAAGAATTTTACTTGTAATTACTGGGTAAACCAGGTCACAAGAAGGACACATGTTTTAAATTGGTGGGATATCCAATTAATTTCAAGTTTAATAATGCTGAAAGAGGTACTGCTCTAGTCAAAGCACAAGTAGCACAGATTACTGCTCCAATACTTCTAGTGTTGGCACCGATAGTGCAAATACTGGAACCACCCGTGCACCACAGTTCACTCAGGCACAAATCCAACAACTAATGTCCTATTTGTAGTCTCTTAATGGTGGAGAGTCTTCAAGGTGTTCTTAGGAGGTTCATATGGCAGGTATAGTTCACACCTTGACATTTTCCAATATTATCCATACATGGATTATGGATAGTGTAGCATCCAACCACATAACACATAATTTTGATAGCCTTAAAAACACTATTTCCGTACCTCATTCCACTGTTAAACTTCTTGATGGTACTCTTGCCCCCATTACATATAAAGGAACTATTCAATTGACTCCTACTCTCACCCTTTATGATGTTTTGTATAGTCTCAAATTTCAATTCAATTTGATTTCTGTTAGTCAACTAACCAAAAATATTCATTGTTATGTTCAATTTTTTCCTGATTACTGTTTGACACAGGACCTGAACAAGGAGAGAATTCTGTGGATTAGTAATCAGCAACATGGCATAAATAGTCTATGCACATCCTCTTCTACCATTCCTTCTGCTATTACCTCTGCTATCTCTTTGTTTTCCAATGTAAATAGCCCAAATAAATCTGTTGCTAAGACTTGTGTAGACCATTATCTCTTATGGCATGCTAAGCTAGGCCATCTTTCAAATCAAAAACTCAAATTTTTGTTTCCCAATTTCATTGATAATAAAAGTGTGTGACATTTGTGCTTATGCCAAGCAAGCTAGAATTCCTTTTCCTAATAGTTCTACTCTTAGTTCTCATAAATTTGATTTGATTCATCTAGATATTTGGGGTCCATACAAAGTCCCTAGTAGGACTAGTGCCAAATTTTTCTTGAATATTGTAGATGATTTTTCAAGAGGAACATGGACTATTTTGATGAAATGCAAATTTTAAGTCTTAATTCATGCAAAAAATTTTCTTGCCATGGTCCAAAATCAACATCAAACTGCTGTCAAAAGAATTAGAAGCGATAATGGACCTGAGTTTCTATGTAAAGACTTAGTTACTCATTTTCAAGCCTTAGTTATTATTCAAGAAAATTCTTGTTCTTACACACCACAACAAAATGGTGTGGTTGAAAGGAAACACAAACATATTCTTGAGATTGCTAAAGCACTTAAATTTCAAGCTTCCTTTCCTCTTTCCTTTTGGGGGGATTGCATTTTTGCAGCCACATACATGTTAAATAGATTGCCCACTCCTATTTTGCACTTTGCAGAACAAAACTCCTTTTGAACAACTTTATGGTCATCCACCTAATTTGTCCCATATGAAGGTCGTAGGTTGCTTGTGCTATGCTACTGTCACGCATTGTCATAAAGATAAGTTTACTACTAGAACCACCAAGTGTGTTGTCATAGGATATTCTCATGCACAAAAAGGGTATTTGTTATACGATTTAGCTACTCATCATACATTTGTTTCTAGAGATGTGATATTTCATGAAACCATTTTTCCATTTCAATTTGTTTTTGCATCATCTGAACCTATTCTTTCTATTCATTTTGTTGATCCTGTTGTTCTTATTGATCCTTTGTCTTATGTAATTCCATTTGATTATGTTATGCCTTCCAATAATTTTGCTGAATAATCAGTTTCTTCTGATTATCTAGTTCATTCTCAGTCCAATGCATTAGAAAATAATTCCATTATTCTAGAGTCATCTTTGTCTTTAAGAAGGTCAACAAGACTCTCTAAACCTCCAATTTGGCTCAATGACTGTACTTGCAATGTGGTTGCTTCTCAATCTACACAATTTTTCCCTAGTTCAAGTTCCAATTCTCTTCTCAATTCTCATTCTCATATTCCTTATTCTCTTTCTTCATTTTACACTTCAACCAATGTTATCAAGCCTTTCTCACTCACATTGATTCTGAAAAAGAACCAAATGCTTATACCGAAGCTTATTTCTACTCCAAAATGGATTGAGGTAATGCAAGATGAACTTGTTGCCTTGGAAAGGAATGGGACCTAGACCTTGAATACTCTTCGCCCTGGTAAGATAGCTATAGGGTGTAAATGAGTCTACAAAATTAAGCATAGAAGTGATGGGACTATTGAGAGGTAGAAGACTCGCTTAGTGGCGAAGGGTTACACACAAAACGAAGGGATAGATTTTCCTGAGACATTTTCTCCAGTTGCTAAAATATACACTGTCAGAACTTTGTTAGCTATTGCAGCTGTTAAGGGTTGGCCTTTAGTTCAAATGGAAGTGAATAATGCTTTCTTGAATAGAGATTCATATTAAGAAGTGTATATGTCTTTACCTCCAGGCTCTTATTCAAACCATTTAGAGAAGGGGGAAATTAGCATGCAAGTTGCAAAAATCTATGTATGGTTTGAAACCAGCTAGCAAGCAGTGGTTTCAAAAGTTATCCACAGCTATTTAACTAATGGTTTTGTGCAGTCCAAATGTGATTACTCTTTGTTCATGAAAAACACAAAATCAAGTCTTCTTGTTATCTTGGTGTATGTAGATGATAACATTTTGGCAGGTGATAGTACGACAGATATAGAAGAATTGAAGCAATATTTGAAGTCCCAATTTTTTTTGAAAGATCTAGGAGATTTGACATATTTTTTGGGCCTAGAGATAGCCAAGTCCTCTGCTGGAACATGTATATCTCAGAGGAAGTACACATCGGAGTTACTAGCAGACACAGGTTTGACAACAGCCAGGCCAGATCCTACACCTATGAAGCAGAATTTAAAACTTGATAATGAGGATGGTGATTTACTTGAAGATATTGCAGATTTTCAAAGACTTGGGGGAAGGCTCATTTATCTCACAGTAACCAGGCCAAACATATCATTTGCAGTGCAAACCTTAAGTCAGTTCATGCATGCTCCAAGAAAACCTCATCTTGAAGCAGCATTCAGAGTAGTTAAATATTTGAAAGGGAGACCAGGACAAAGGGTGTTCATGTCTGCAGCAAGTGAGCTAAAGTTAGAAGCTTATTGTGATTCAGATTGGGCTAGCTGTCCAGTGACTCGAAGGTCCACAACTGGTTATTGTGTTTTCGTTGAAATCTATGATTTCTTGGAAAACAAGGAGACAAAACACTATATCCAGATCTTCAGCAGAAGCAGAATATAGGTCTCTGGCAGATTTAACTTGTGAAATAATATGGCTGCAGAGATTAAATCAGGAACTTGGAGTTAAAGTTGCAGCCCCAGCAAGCATTCATTGTGATAACAAGGCTGCAATACATATAACTCATAATCTTATTTTTTATGAGCGTACAAAGCACATGGAACTTGATTGCCACATTGTGAGGGTCAAAATTCAAAAGGTGTTATCAGAACAGAATTTGTTCCTTCAAAAGAAAAAGTAGCAGATTTACTAAGGCTCTCAGCAGGCAACAGCACCAGCATTTAGTCAGCAGGATGGGATTTTTGAACTTGTTTAAACCCCATCTTGAGGGAATGCGTTAGAGAATAAAGTTATTTATACTATACAGTTTTAGTACCTGTTTGGCATTTGGCTTGAAGGGCCAAAACTATTTTTTTGAATAAAAGCATCATCTTAAATTCCGTAAAAAAAGAAAGTTTAAAAAAATATGTTTTACTATTTTAGTATTTTTACGCTAAAATTTATCAAATTTAAATTTAAATTATTTTTTAATACTCTCTAAATAGTATATTTAAAAAAAAAAATAATTTTCTCAACAATTCCAAAAGCAATGCCAATCCTTAGTGTATTTAGTTTAGCGGCGGAACACATGTACCTTGTGCTAGAAAGTTGCTATTTTTCTCTCTAGAAAATCTTTGTATGTAAACAAGACATTTTTCTGTATTCTTCGGTAATCAATCAATGAGAATTTTTTTTTTTCTTCTCTCAAATCGGTTTGAACATAAAACCCTTCTGACCTTCTACTCTATTTTACCCAATAAACTTATAAAGACCCTCGATTTCACACCATGAGTAAAGATGAAGTAAACCAATAGATTAAACAAACATAATACAGAGGCAAATTGAAGAAATGGGAAAACAGAGGCACGAAACATAGAGACAACAATGAATCAAATTATAAACAAAACACAGAAAAAAAGAAAAAGTACTTTGCGAGCGTAGATGTCGGTGAGAATGGAGCCCCAACCGCCATGGCTGAAGCTGAGCTGGACAATGGAGGATCCAAAGAGCACGAACTGTGGCCTTGTTGGTCCCACCATTTCTATATCTCTCTCTCTCTCAAAAAGACTCACTTTTCTTCGCTTTCTAGCGCTGTTTCACACAAGCAAACACGCTTTTCTGATGGAAGTATGAACAAGATGACCGCTCCCACCTTCCAACCACTTCCTTAAAAGAACGCTCCAATGTTGGAGGTCTGTTGCAGGTTTGTAGCTTGGCTGACAATGTTCTGTTGCAAATTCATTTATTGCAAATTCATAAAAGCGTATGCAAAAGAAGATATTCACTGTGGCCCAAGACCTCACGGGTCCACGTCCATCCATCCATCCTCTATTTATTGTAATATAGAACTTATGGATATTTTTAATAATTTAAAATTCAATAGTGTTTTGATTAACTTTATACAAATTAATTGTTTAATTTATCTCTTCAAACAAGTAAACAAAACTCTTTATATTTTATTTATAACAATTATTTTTATCCTTTAAGTAAGTTTTATATTGATGATATATTTGTTTAGATACCAAACATTTTAAATCCATAGATTTCTCATCTATTGAAGTGGAATCGAATTCTGAGATTTGTGTTGCTGCTTTGAGCAATCCTGATGATTTGGTGCCATGGGAAATTCGGGCTATTATCCCGACAATCAAAACTTGTAGCTCCCATTTTCGGGCCATTTCATTTAGTCATACCAGAAGATCAGGAAATTCAGCTGCTCATTGCCTGGTTAAGTTTAAGTTTCTTAGCACCCATTTGACATTAAAATTATATATATATATATATATATATATATATATATATATATATATATATATATAATTTTAGATAAGTTAAAAAGATAGTTTAAGAATTGAAATTATTTAAAAATAAGTACAAAATTTATACAATCTTAATCAGAAGAAAACATAGATTTTCAACTTATGATGTTCACTTTCTTGCCCACCTAAACTACGTTTTTTAAATTTCTTACCCTGAAAGAAAGGGAGAATGCGTACCCTAAATTCTTAATACGGAAGTCTGAGCCTGAACGGATGAGGAGTAATTGCCTAATTGGTTTGGTGGCCAATACTGAATTCAGAGTAGTAGCTCACCAAACAAACCGACCTTAAATAGCTCTCTCATTAATGCAGAACCTTCTCATACCCTTTGGAACCGGTCCATTTCCATTCCTGATGCTGAGCCGTCAGATCATTCTTTGAGATCACCGCCTTCTGTTGCCCTTTCACTTCTTGAATAGATTCCTATCAAAATCGACTGAGTAAAAAAGATTCCTATCAAATCTATTAAATGTTTCGATTGCAGTACAACGATACAAAAAAAGAGTGAGAGCTTCTGTTCCTCAAGTATTCCGACTGTTCAATACAACAATTGGAACAATACTCAACTTTTCTGTTCCTCATCTTTTTCTATTCGGAATGGCCAAAATTAAGCAAAGGAACAAAAGAAAACAGCACATAATTAAGCTAGTTCCAATAGCCAGTAATCAGAATATCAGATCCATTTATTACTCCAAAAATACAATAAATTTCTTATAGTTCTCTCGGGGATAAATTATGAAATTAACTCCCCAGAGGATATATGACAATGTTTATATGATCAAGGAAAAGAATAAATACATGTATTATTTGTTCCCTTTTCACAGACGAAAAAAATAATGTTTCGACCACTGTCCAAAACAACTGCAGGCTATCGCATTGCGTCATGCATGGAGACAAATAATGAGGGCCAGACAAAAAGAAAAAGGTAAAAATGCTCGGTCCTTGAAACCAGTTTATAGTGATTTCTAACTTAAACCAGTCAAAGCTCTCCTGAGTTGTAAAAGCCACAACGCTATCTGCATTCCCAAAAGTCGTGCCTCCAGCAAGATTTCCTCCAGCCATACATCTAACCAACGTAATAAGGATTTCCTTTGCAGCTTCTTTGCCTCAACAACTGCCTCAGAGGAAATTTTTCCAATAATAAAATATGTCTCCAGAGAAGATCCCTGCAACTTTTTGTCACGCATTACAACAAACAAAATACTTAATTATTTCATTGTCAAATCAAATGATAACTAATTTAAACAGAAGATTATCCAAGCCAACATTTCATGGACAAAGATTTCCCAATTGTAGTTATACCTCAACAACATAGTCTCTAATATATTAGCAAACATCTATTCATCACATATATAAACTACTATCAAGTATCAACCCTTTCAGTAATGCTGCTTAATTTCACAAGAAATGCAGTTCTAGGATCTCATCATCATTGTGCTTTATGACTAAACATCACCAATCTTGAGCATTTATAAACCTGCAAGGGTGTTTCTCCCACGTTTGTACCCAACTAGCAAAGCGTCAGGGATGATAAAAGCATAAACAATAAATTATATTCTTCAA
Source organism: Hevea brasiliensis (assembly GCF_030052815.1). Classification (NCBI taxonomy): domain Eukaryota; kingdom Viridiplantae; phylum Streptophyta; class Magnoliopsida; order Malpighiales; family Euphorbiaceae; genus Hevea; species Hevea brasiliensis. Next base: position 73,752 of record NW_026614936.1, read on the forward strand.
AAAGAAGTGATGAAGGGATTAACTATACCATCTTTCTCCATTTTCATTCCTAGTAGGGTGGGCAGGACAAACAAAGATGAGCATCCAAGACAGATTAATTTATAGAAAGCACACTCCATTCATGATAATATGCAAGTCGCTAAAAATTAAATGGCAACAATGAGGTTTGGCAATGTACTATACCAAAGAACTATTCACTGCTCGCAAACAATCATTTGTCTTTAGCATCAACAAAATTACACGTGGTAGCCTCCTTAGAAGTTCTGAGATTTGAGGGAAATACTGAGATGCATACATCTGCCAAAAAAAAAAAGGAGTAAAGCAATAAGTAAAAATCTAATCAATTCATCATCATAACAAGAAATTGTCAATATCAAGCCCAAAACTTCCTTTTGAAGATATTCTTTTATGCAAAAGACTGGTACTGATTAGAATAAACCATTGACTAAAGATACCTGTAATTCTGAACGCTCGCTATCATTGCCTTGTATGACCAAATGATCAACAGCTGTGTCAACAACCCTATTCCAGGGCCTCATAGTAAGAATTCCCGCAAATAGAGCATATAGATCCTCTCCAGCACCCAATTTAACACTATTTTCCCTTATTGAATTAGCATCAGCAAATATCAGTGCCTGTGGCAAACATCATAAATAATAAGGTTATCATCTAGTCACTGACAATGGAAAATGCAAGACTAGAGCATGGATGGCGAAAGAATGGTTTTCAAAGAATCAAGAATTTACCTTCCAAAGGGAAGCATAATTAAATCTAGTATTCAAGTCAAGTTCCTTATACAGCCCATGGTCCAAGAGAATCAATTGCGGTTTTCTTGCCTATGTAAAAGTCAAAACATTAAGCATGAGTGCTTCAGAAACCAGCTAAATGTTAGAGATTACATAAGATTTAAGGAGAAAAGCATTGCAAGGAACAATTTCTGTAATAAGTATTTAACAGTCAATGAATAAAGAAGCTTTGAAGAGAAATGGTTACATGAAGAGCACGAAAATCATTTCTACATTTTTCAGATGATAAAATTGCGAAATAAAATGCCCTGCCCTTCAATATGGATAGGAAAGACAGAAGTTAGGTGAAAGAACGCATTGTTATTAAAGGAAACAACATTTTCACAAGTTTTCTGTTCCTCAAGCTTGCCATGGAAATACTGAAGTTTTAAGTTACTCTAACAATTCACATTAACAGCTCATCAGATACTCAGCTGGCAGTTTCTAAACTAGAGTTATATGAGTTCAATTCATTGAGATGATACAACATAGGATACTAATGGGATGTGTAACATGCTTTCCTAGTAAAATGATGCATAGAAATATTTTAAAAATTCTAAAATGATCTTTTAAAGCATGTAGATGTTGTTTAATTAAAATTTTCAAATTATTGCATACTACTATGCTTTCAACTAATTGTAACAATATTCCTCTGTGTTTCTCCAACTAAAGCTTCCAGAGTTTGGGTCGCAATTGACTAGAACAGATGCACTAAATCCCATTAAACTTCCAAGATGAAATATCAGAAGCTCCAAAACCTATACAATTGGTGAAGAACCACAACAAGACAATCAATGAAGTCAACTACCAGCCGTCAAGCTTGCTCAGCAGTTTTATCAATAACTGTAACTCAACTCAATTCAACTCAACTAAGCCTTTATCTCAAAAATTTGGAGTCGGCTATATGAATTCGCTTTCTCTACTCTAAACGATTTTGGGTTAAATCCTCAGAAATATGTAATGCTTCTAGATCATGTTGTACTACTCTCCTCCAAGTCAATTTAAGTCTACCCTTTTTTTTCTTTCTATTCTCTAACCTAAATGTACTCTACTTGTCTAACTGGAGCCTCCGTATGTCTACGCTTCACATGACCAAACCACCTCGATCTTCCTTCTCTCAACTTATCTTCAATTGGCACCACTCCTATCTTTTCTCTAATACTCTCATTACGGGCTTTATCTAGTCTAGTATGGCCACTCATCCACCTTAACATTCTCATCTCTGCAACTCTTATCTTAGACGTATACAACTATTTCAGTGTCCAACACTCACTACCATATAACATGAGAGGCCTCCTGCAATGGGGACCCTGGAAGAGTTATATTCTATGCGGCCATCCCCATGTGCAAGGACACCGTTTTTGCAATTTGAACCCATGACCTCCAAGTCAAAATAGAGCAACCTTACTGATGTGCCTTGATAAGGGAAGAAACAACTCAATAGAATTAAATTGACGGAAATTCTTGACCCCCTCGTAGGCACATCACTTACCTTACCATTGCAGCCTCAAAATGAAATTTCTAGATGAGATGATCATTGGAAGTACATGGGAGATGCTCAATGGCAATTAACCATAAAGAAGCCCTCACCTAAAATGCTCCTTTTACCAGAAGGCAAAGGGCGAACTAACAAGTTAGCAGCATGTGGATCACAGTGCACAAACCCATGTTTGAACATCATCTCTGCAAAAGCTTGACTAACCTGAAAAATAAAAAGTGAAAAGAAGAAAACTCATTATCTCCAGGAAATTAAAGGCAAATTTTGCAACTCAAGATCTATTCACTTTTTCTGAATGCCAATGATACAAGTTCTTGAAATTAACAAGAAGTATTGGATGGGGTGCAATTGCCTGCCTCTATAAAAGCATCATATGTATACACATGTAATACATCAAACTGCAGTCCTAAAATCATGTTGCTATAACCTAGTTATTTATTTCTTTCCTTCACCCAAAATCAGTGATGTTCAGTCAATAACAATACAAGTATTGATCGAGAAGCAAAAGTATGACTGTTTAAATCTTTTAAGAGGCTGTCTCCTGCAAAATGCTAAATGTTAGAACCATGTCCAGACTACACTTCCCAAGACTCTAATGTTGTAATATGGTTTGTTTCGAGGGGATGAAATGACCTCTGGAGGCAGCAGCGACCATCAGACATGCCAATTTCCTAATCATATTGTCTGCCAAACAAGTATAACAAATCTGCAATATCGAGGATATTAACTTACTAATTTTGCAACTTCATTAGGTTGAATTCCGAGTCGTTGAATGGCCTTCACATCATTTATGTGGGCAGCATCCATAAATTCCATCGTTAACAACTTTGAAGTACTCAAATTCCAATGGATCTTAGGTGCATAGACAAAGTCTGCAATGTGAGGGGATAGCTTCTGAAAATTGTCCAAACACTTCTCACCATTCTTGGCCTCAACCAAAAAATCCAGTTCCTGATGATCACACATAAAGCAAACCAAAATAATGAGCCATCTTTTCAAAACAATGCATCTAATGAAATTCACAAAAATCTTAGAAAGATAATAATCATCATCCTAGATATAAGCAAGCAGGAAAAGATAGAGGGGCAATTGGGGACTCAAACAAAAAGCAAAAGATAAAACAATTTGTTTCTTTCAACATTTTCTTAAAGAATATGAGCACAAATAGAAGTACTATAAAATCCAGAAATCTTTAGAATATGTTAAACCTACTTGCCTTAGGTAAACTTTCACGTATTTCAGCAACCAACCATCTGCACATGGAAGAGAGGAAATTTCAATCAACACAAGCTGTGCAAGACCAAAATATTGCCTACTCATAAACAGCTAGGAAAAAAGCCACATCTAATAGTATGAAAAGAACAAAAATGCATCCTCATATATATCCTAGATTTGAGTGCACATTATCATTTCTCATGCATAATTAAATGCAGGAACACCAAGCAAGGACCACCCTAACACTGTATGAATAACAGCCTAACAGGTAGAATGGAACCATCAATGATAAATCCTACTCAATGGAAATGAGACTCAATCCTAATCAAGTTGGGCTGACCAATAAGAAACTACCAACAATGGCTACCTGTAATCAAACGAAGGGAAAAACCAATGTAGGGTGTTCACGATCAATTCCACGCCAGCCTGATCTGCAGCCGCAGTATCTGTCATGTGAGTGTGCTGCACCTGAATATCCAGAAAATTATAAGGCAAAGTTGTGCCTAAATACATATAATTCACATGAAATTAAGCACATACGAAACCCATTTTGGCTTAAATGTAATAAATGAAAACCTTCACAGCAACTTTTTGGCCATCAGTTGTCCGAGCAAAATGAACTTGAGCAAGGGAAGCGCTTGCTATTGGAACAGGATCAAATTCATCAAAAATCTGTGGACAAAAAGTGCCTTTCTCAGTATCATGAACATAATCTCCACTAAGATAACTGCCATTGTAACAAAAGTACCAAAAACCACATTTCACATTCAAAATTTGAAAAGATGCAACCTAGCAGTTGAAAACAAACAGCATATTTCATGCATTTGTCATGCTCTTTCCAAGAAAACTCTGACAAATGATGCATACTTTATCTGGGGTTTCTCCAAGCTCTTGCTTGAAAACCTCACACACTTGATCATATGAAGAGACTGGACATTTGTTCAACATTGACTCCCTCATTGTCTGGACATACTCCTGAGGAACCAAATATTCCTGCAAAAAGAATAACTTGTCATCTAGCGGTTGTATTTGATTAATGACATAATTACCCAATAATGCATCTCAAACAGTTAAGAGTTGACACTAAATTTAAGCTAATTGACGCATAAGGAAGTGGAATGAAAACATACCAGTTGTCCAATATGTTGACCAAGCTTGATATACATTCCCCCATTTTTGAAACATAGCTCCTGAAGTTTATGTGCTGACCTCAGATGAACCTCATGTTTGACTTTAGACCTCTCAACACTTCCTTCCGGTAGTCCCCACAGTGAATATTCATAATCTAATGACAACATACGATTGGACATAATTACAACTACAAACTTGAAAATTTCATATTGACTACATAAGAGTATAAAAAGATATATACTCCTACACATTAGAAACATTTCATAACTATACAAAAGCTTTTCATAGACAACAGTTGAAGAAAACTCCACCAGACTGATTTAAAGTCATCTCTTAACTTGTAAATGTTAAATGCCGAAATGAATTAAAAAGATTACAAAAATCCACATTTTCAAAATTATATCATCCTTAGTACTTCATTAAGCATTAAGCAATAAAGTATGACAAACAAGGAACTAAATGAAGCTAGATTAAAGCATTCTACTTTCCAGCAACCAAAACTAGAAAGCATGACCATTCATTTTTCCAGCATACAAAGCAGCCATACTAATCACAACACCTGAAATTTGTGAACGAATTAGTTGAATAACACCCTTAGAAACATAAGAACTTCAAAAATCCACAGCTAAAAACCAAACTAAACTCAAAATTAATGACTCGGTTCGCAATGGAAAGCTTCAATGCGAGTGTTACACTAAATAATTTAGCTCTAAAACAGAGAGAATAAGCAAATTTAACGAAGAGAATTTCATTTACATGATACAAAAAGGAGAATTCAAAACTCCAGGCTTTTTGGAGATACCAAAGGCGATGGAGGCTGCAGTTATGGTGTCGCGAGCCAGGCGGACGGGAACGGTGGTGCAGAGCTTCAGAGCTGTTGCTGGATCTGCGGAAGTGGCGATGGTGACTGCCGCACCGCCAGTGAAAATCGCAGTGGCCGCTGCCGCAAGCTTGGCCCGGCTGCGCCATGCAGATCGCGTGGCCATTCTCCCTCCTTTACGTTCTGAACGCGCCGTAAGATGCGAATGTAGCGTATGTATATATATAATCTTTAATTTTTTAGGTTTCAACGGCAACGTATTAGGGCATTATTCAGTGTACACGAATTTTACCGATTATTTTCATTATTAGTCATATTTTTTTCATTTTTTTAATTATCTGTGCGCACTTATTCCTTTTTTTGTCAATTTCTCATTTTTTTCAAAATTTTACATAAAAAATGCCGATGATTATCGATATTACTTATAAGAATAAAAAAAAAACCTAAATAATTAATTTATAAATTGAAAATTTTAAAGAGTAATAAATTAAAATTAATAAAAAGATTAACGCATAAAATAAATAAAATAAAAGATAAGAAGAGATGAAACTGCTGCCTATATATTTTATACTATCTCCTAATAAAAATTAATAATACCATTGAGATGAAAAAAATAATTAAAATTGGACTTTAGGATTTTTTTCAATTTTAGCTTGACCATGTTTGATTAAATTTAATAGTTGAAATTTATAAAAAAAAAATTATTTTTTTAAAGAAGAAAAATCTATTTCTGACCATTTGATTGATTTTGATTATAGGTTGGACCAGTCAAATTTCAATTTCGAATAAGACCATGACCAGGTCTAACTACAAGCAATGCAGGTGTCTTTTTGTGCGAGTGTACATATTGGTAATCAAAAGAGATGTGGGTACAACTTTTTTCATTGAGACCTTAGATTAGAACTGTTTAAGGACCAATTTAGAATCAAAATCAAACCAAAACCAATTAAACTCATTTTTTACTGGAACCATAAATGAACCGGACTGAAATTGAGCCTAAACCAAGTCGTCTTTTTTATTTAAAAAGTTTTTTAAAAAATCTAGATTAATAGATTTGAACCAGATCGAATCAAAATCTTGAGAGTTTATGATTCCAATTTTGGACCGGTTCAAACCAAAAACCGAGCCCCCTTTTATTCATTTATTTTCAATTAAAAATCAAATTCGATATCTTACAATCATGAAAATAACTCCAGCAATATTATAATTAATTTGTGGGACGGCATCCTATTTGAAGGAAGGGAAATGAAAATTCAAGATTGTTAGCACGTATATTCAGTTGCAGCTTCAATCATCTTTAAGGGGGTTTTTGTTTTAGCTGTTGGATACAGCTGATAGCGGATGGGTATCCAAACAGTTGAATTTAAGTGTTTGGTAAAACTCTAAAAAATTAGCTGATTACTGAAAGATAGCTGATAGGATACCTATCAGCTGCAGATTCTATCAGCTCTAAAATATGAGCTGTTTAGAACTGCTCTATATATTTTTTTATTTTTTGACTAAAATATCCCTACTTTAATATTTACGCAGTATCCTTCACTGTATTATCTTCTTGATCCTATTTGATTCAAAATACCGATTTCTTTTCAATCTGTCATTTTCCTTATTTTATTTTCTTGCTTTTATTTTCATCAAAGCTGTGATTTCTTTTCAATTTTTGTGCCATCATTGTGTCTCCTTGAGCTTATCAATTGAAATTCTAATTTTTTTCTCAAGGTAGAATTAATTTGTGA
>NW_026614937.1:0-80893 GCF_030052815.1 Hevea brasiliensis
TTTGGCGAGAAAATCCATGACGACTTTGAGATCATTGAATGCCCGTCATCCTTGGTTCGAGATGGAGCTATTTTGGGTGAGTTGCAAGTGAGGCCAAACACCTTGCTGAGATACTAGATGGGCAAAAGGCAGATGATAAGCTAATGGCTATTAAGAGCAAGAACTCAGATGGAAAAGCAACTGACTAAGAGGTAAAGACAGATGGGAGTCAGTATTACAAAGTAAGAATGTGTGTACCAGATGATTGGGAATTGAAGACCAGTATTCTAAAAGAGGCACACACTAGTGTATATGCTATGCACCGAAGTACAAAGATGTATCATGACACAGCTTCAGTATTGGTGGCACAGTATGAAGAGATATAGTGACTATGTGACTAAATGCTTGACATGTCAACAGTCATGTAACATCAAGTTCCATCGGGTTTACTCGGCCTATACGCATACCAATGGAAATGGGATCGGTCACCATGGATTTTGTAAGTGGTTTGCCTCTCACCCAGAAGAAACACGATGCAGCATGGGTGATAGTTGATAGATTGACCAAGTCAGCACACTTTCTGCCAGTTAGGACTGACTACTCACTGGAGAGGTTAGCAGAATTGTATATTAGTGAGATAGTTAGACTGCATGGAATTCCACTTTCCATCATATCCATCGAGACCCAAGGTTTACATCGAGATTTTGGAAGAAGTTGCATGAATCCTTGGGTACACAACTCCATTTCAGCACTGCTTTCCATCCTCAGACGGATGGGCAATCAGAAAGAGTAATCCAGGTCCTTGAGGATATGCTGAGGAGTTGTGTCATTGAGTTTGAGGGAAGTTGGGATAGATATCTCCCACCAGCGACTGCATACAACAATAGTTACAGGCTAGCATCCAAATGGCCCCATATGAAGCACTATATGGAAGAAAATGTAGAACTCCAGTGTGCTGGACTGAATTGGGTGAAGATAAACTGGTAGGGCCAGACCTGGTGAAACAGACTGAAGAGAAGGTAAAGATAATCACAGCTAACTTGAAGGTTGCCTCGCATGCATGTAAATCTTATGCCGACCAAGAGAAAAGAAATAGAATATGTGGTTGGCGACAAAGTGTTCCTCAAGGTGTCACCGTGGAAGAAAGTGTTGAGGTTTGGAAGGAAGGGTAAGTTGAGCCCTAGGTTCATTGGCCCATATGAAGTCATTGAGCGTGTGGGTCCAGTGGCCTATAGGCTAGCTTTACCACCAGAGCTGGACAAGATCCACAATGTGTTCCACGTGTCCATGCTCAGGAGATACCGCTCAGATCCTTCACATGTCATCTCCAGAGAAGAAATTGAAATACAGCCGGATTTGACATATGAAGAAGAACCTCTACGGATCTCGCTCGGAAGTAAAAGAATTGAGGAACAAGCGATTCCATCGTGAAAGTGCTTTGGAGGCACCACAACACCGAGGAGGCAACTTGGGAAAGTGAAGAAACGATGAGGCAACAGCCTCAATCTGTTTGCATCGAGTAAATTCGAGGACGAAATTTAAATTAGAGGAAGAGTTGTAACACCCTCCAGAACCACTCAGTACATTCTCTGCTCGGTGACCGGTGTCGGTCCGGACAGCTAGAACGTCCGGAAAAATATTTAAATTAAAGTCGGGAATCAAAATTAACTCAAATATTAATAAGAAAAATTTAGTAAAAATTTTAGAAATAAAATACAACTGAGTCAAACGAGCCGGTGCCCAAGCGATGGGTCACGGAGGGAAGTTCGGTTCTAACGAGGAGCCCTAGACCGGGAAAAATTATAAAATAATTTTTGGGACTCAGAGAAGGGTCATTGAGGTTCCTATGGCATTAGAATGCCAAGAAAATACCTAGAAAAATTTTTCTATCGGTACAGACAATTTTGGCCCGTTAAGTCAAACGGAGGGCATTTTGGTCATTTCGCCTTCCGAGGTGATTTTTGGCCGACTTGCCCAGTTGAGTAAATAATTAATATGACATAAAATATAAAGAAATATTACTAGAAATGAAATTTAAAATGAGTAGTGAAGGAAAGGAAAGAAAATGAAGAAAAGATCAATTATGGCATCATGGTGATGTCATTAAGGGAGTTGGACCAATCACACTTAAGCCATTGTTTGACTAACTATTAAAAGAGACTAAATAAGACCAAAATAACAAAATTTCAGCAGCCATCTTCCTCACCCAAAAACGTTACATTCTCTCCCAAAACCCTATTCTTCCATGGGAGCTTAATGGAAGCTTGAGACAACCCACCAAATCACCATAAAACCTTTAGCCATCTTCACAAAAATTTGCCCTAGCACCTTGCTAAAGCTTTTGGCAGCCAAGAAGAAGAAAGAAAGTGAAGCTTTCTCAAGCTTGGATTGGCATACAACAAGGTTAGTGCACTATATACCTAAAACTCCTTAATTTCATGAATGAGCACTTGAATTTAGTAAGAAAATGTCATTTAAATGAACAAAATTCATGTGTGTGTGTACATGAATTTTTGGCTGCCCTAGTGGAGAAATAGTAAGGAGTGTTTTTGATGAGCTTGAAGTGAACTAGAATTAAGTTGAAAGTTTATAAACATAAGAATAATAATTTGGTATGCTAACTAAGGCATTATGTAGGAAACATAATGTGAAGCTAGGGTTTTGGAGAGTGAAATTTGGTTTTGGCTTATGAAGTGGTAAGTGAACATTATAAGGGTCAATTAGTGACCATTTTAGGTATGTTGACCATAATTAGAACTTAAAAATAGAATGGCAAAGTGAAAGTAAAATTCTGCCCTATGGACAGCAGCATAGGGACTGAAATTTCAGTCCCTTTGCACTGCCATAACTTGGGCAGTGGTAGTCCAATTGAAGTTTGGCCAATTGGACATGAAACTAGGCTTATAATGGCACATTTTTGCTGAAGAAACCATGCCCAAAAGACCAAAGCAAGAGGACCAAAACTTGGCCCCAATCGGGAACCCTGAAACTGCCTCTGCAGAATTGACCAAATGAATAGTAACTGTTAATTTGGCCATAACTCACTGTAGATTTGGTCAATTGGCCTGATATTTTTACAGCAACAAGTTAAGACATAGACAAACAACTTTCATGAAGGAACCTACCCCAAATTATGGCCAGAACTTAACCCAAATGGCAGTGGCAGTCACTGTTCATGCACTGTAGATATGGTAATTTTCTGCAGAATGCACATCCGGCCAGCTTGGGATTTTGGACCATATCTGGAGCTACAAAACTCCAAATGGAGTGATTCAAAAAAGGAAATTCAACTAGACAAAATAAGGAACAACTTTTATGTTTTACATTTCTTCAAATTCCCACAGTAACAGTGTCCAATGGAACAGTGAAGTTGACTCACCAAAACTGAAAATTCTGCTTGTGTTGAGTTACACTTTGAAATGGTATTAACACTTAATGCCAACAAGTTTTAAACACCAAATGTGGTATGTTGGGAGTGCCAAAGTCAATGTACACATTTTTATTCTAAAAGTCAACATTTTTGTTGACCAATGATGAATAGTGACACTAAAAATTTGAAATTCACAAATTGAAGAATTTAAAAGTTTCAAATGCCCTAGTATACCTAACGAGATTGGTTTGGATAGTTTGGCATGCCAATAGGGTTCAGTTAGCAGAACTGCACATGGAAAAAATGCCATTCTGTGATTTCATGGCTTTTAGCCATTCTGACTTTGTATTGAGACTTGGCCTTGTGCCTGATATTATTTACAGCTTGTTAGCTGTTCTGTTGCACACCGGGAGATGCATATGTGACCGATGGTGTGACGGCCCGAGGTACTAGGTACCCAGTGCCAGTTTACCCGTTATCCAGTCCAGTCATCTAGTGTAGGTTACTTGGGCAACCAAATGAATGAAAATGAGCAATGTAGAAGAAATAAATGAATGGATATACAAATACATGACAAACAAAACATGTGCATGCAATACATATTTATATCTATTATTTCTTGTTATTTTATTATTGCACCACTAAGCATTATTGCTTAGCGCGTTGCTTTTGCCACGCGTAGGTACTGGAGATCCCGATCGCGAGCCCAGTAGACCACAGACTAGGTGAGTCCATCTGACAGTTCTGCTCAGTGTCCGTGTCACCTCACTACCTGCAGTGCATTGGTAGGGCACTAGGTGTCATTTTGTCATTTTGATATTTTGTAGCAAATTTTTACTTTTTCATATGCATTTGAACTCATGTAATATATTTTGATGTATATGTAAATTATGAAAATTGTATTTGTTAATGGAAAAGTAGATGTTTACTTGTGATTTACATGCGAACATCACATGTGAATGATGAATGAAAATGGAAATTGAAATGTGGAATTCATGATATTGAATTTGGTGTTGATAATGGATGTTTGAGAAATATTGTTGAGATTTTGGGATATTGGAGTTTGAGATGATGAAATAAAAATATTGGAAGTGTTTTTAACAGGTTCCGAAGAACGGTTTTCTCCATTTTTAGCCGGTACTCCGCCGGATTTTCTTTAAAATTTTCGGAACCTTAAATGAATAATACTTTTGATAAATGGCTTAAACAGATTATATTTCATAAATTATATGCAAAAGCATTGTCTAAATTAATTGAGGAATATTAGAGTGTGCCGGTACACCAGGTGGCATTACTTACTCGGGTATACTGTACACGGGTAAGGGGTGTCACAGTTCTGGTCGATGACATCGATGATGACTCTGCTCACCATCATGAGAGTCATAGTCACCCTATCTGAGATGCACATCTATCCAATAATTGTGGTCAGCTTTTTGATCAAACACATCTTTTGATTCAGCCATAAGACTAGGCTTTGACATAGGCCGCTACTAGGTGAGATGTAGTGCTGATCTTTAGAGATCGCCTAAATAATGTAATCCGATCTTTTGAGATCGCCCAACTGATGTAATCCGATCTATTGAGATCGCCCAACTAATGTAATCCAATCTTTTAAAATGAAATGAAATTTAATTTAAACATCTTGTTTCATTATCGCACTATTTATTTTCCGATCTCTGATAAGCGCATCCGATCTGGTCGCTATTTGCCGATCCCTGAGTTTGAAAATTGACTTTAGTAAGTCGATATCATTTTTTTGAATTTTTATTATGTTTCTAGAATCTTCTTGCGACATGTCAAGGAAGTAAACCGATTACACTAATCGATGCATCACTTGGGACTTCGCGAGCATTTAATGCCCAAACGGGTATAAATAGGGGTGAAGTGAGTCAGTCATTTCCTCATGTTATTTTCAAAACTTTCCTTAACACTCTCAACGTTTCCTCTCACGTTCTCAAGTTTCCCGGCACCGATCACATTCTGGTAAGGTCTTTGATTCTCTTCTCGGTTAGTTTCTTTTGTTTTCTGTGAAAATGAATGGTGCCGAGGGTCAGAGAGCTACTAGTCCTCCTTCTGTTCACATCTCGTGGACATCGGACGAAGTTGAGGTAATTAGGCCAAATGGGTGACTTGAACCTTTTACAACCTCCGCCCTAGCTCGCAGTCGGGTGGCTCAATCCAAACGAGCCTCTACTTCAGGGAAAGAAAATCTTCCTGTCACACCCTACCCCTCTGTAAGGCATAACATGATCCCGTAGTATACCTAATGAATTACCAACTCCGTCTACTGATAACCCATTATATACACTACAAGGGATTTTAAAAACTTTTCTTACTTATTTTACAGTGGTGAGCACTATTTACAGGTGTTAAAGATTTTGGTGAACTGAAGTAAAACAACTAACTCATTTGATTTATTTGGAATTTCTGTAAAAATTTTGGCAAAGTGCCATCTGTATTTTGGATAAAACAGTTCTTCAGAAAACCTGTAAAAAGCACTTCAATATTTTTCCAAGTCTCAACTCCAACATTTTTATCAACACAACATATTTCTCAAGTCAAATCCACAGTGATTTTCAAAGACTAAGATACAAAAATATAATACAATTTTTACAAGCCAAATAACTCATAATTATTTTACAACTTCAATGTACAATTTAAATTTACAACTGCTCAAAACCAAGAACAATATATACATACAGTGAATATACATTACAAATTTTTACATACACTTACACAATCAATCTATACACATATCCATCAATTCTCAAGGTCAATATTCTGCCAATACCTTCATGAACATATACATTTATCCAAGAATTTCAAGGCTGCCGAAAACTTCCTCAACACCAAAGTATCCTACAATTCATCAATTTCCATCCAAGTGCAAAAATCACCATATACATATGGAATAATTTACTAGGATATTAAATCACCATAACCAACATAATTTCTCATCAAATATATGTACAAATATTTCATCAAATACATAACTCCATGGCTGTCCAAAATGAACATCTCAATAACTCTTCAAACCTAAAAATTTTCTTCACAAAACCAACACCCATAACATGTACACAAAGTTTAACAAAGCAATCTTCAAAAATGTAAACTTACCTTATGGTTGGAACTTGCCAAACCTTGATTAAACTTCTTAAATTTGGTATCAAGCTCTTCCTTATGATGTGTAGACAAACTTTCATGAAGGAATCTAAGTGATTGAAGTTGAAATGGAGGGATTAGATGAGCTTGAGAGGAAACGGCAATGGTGGTTTTCTTCTTTCTCAAATCGGCATGAAGGAATTCAAATGACGAAGATGACGTGCAGATGGGATAATGGGTGTACACCTGCCCCATTATGTCTTTAGTTTATTCCTTTAGTTGCCCACTCACATTATTTAATCATATTATAAGTTTAATGTGTTATTTACACCATTTCCACTCCATTTTTGGCTATTTACTTTAGGTACCACTAAATTAATTTTTCATTTTATTTTCTAAGTGTAATATTATTTATTTTTAATGGACATTTAGGTCAAAAGACAATTCGGGATGTCAAATGACCATAATGCCCCTGTTCGGGTTGCATTCCCGATTTTTCGGTAACACCGAGTTTTGTCTGTTTTTCGATTTCTCACTTTTCTTTGTACTAATTATTTAATTTTTCTTTGATCTTTCTAATGAGATTTATTCTTCAACAAGGGTCTATTTAAGTCCTAAAAATGTTTTCTAGGGTTCCCCGCAGTCCAGGGCTAGTCAACGGTCCACGCCGTGACTTCCCGGTGCGGTCACCCATCGCTAGGTTTCTCGGCTCGCTCAACTTGGTTACATTTCTTTGCTATTATTTTTCCTTTGTTTTTCTTGTATTTTCTTTTCTTGTATTTCATTATTTTATGTCTCCTCACTCATATTGAAATGTAGTTCTAGGCATCCTAGCTGTCCGGACAGCACTGGTCACCGGAATAGCAGAACGCACTACCGAACTTAGGGGTGTTACAATTCTCCCCCCCTTAAATAAATTTCATCTCGAAATTTTACAGCATTAGTCTCGAGCAGCTGTGGGTCTGTCTCCTCATATCCTCTTCATGTTCCCAAGTAGCTTCTCGCTTTGAATGATGGTTCCACAAAGACTTTAACCAGTGTATCTGTTTGTTCCTCAGCTGCTTCACCTCATAAGCCAGAATTTTTATGGGTTCTTCCTCATATGAGAGGTCTGGATTTACTTCAATCTCTTCAACTGATAGTACATGAGATGGGTCAAATCTGTACGTCCTTAACATGGACACATGGAAGACATTGTGTATCCTTGCTAGCTCTGGAGGTAATGCCAACCGATATGCCAAAGGAGCCACTCTTTCCAGAACTTCATATGGTCCGATGAAACGAGGACTCAGTTTCCCCTTTCTGCCAAATCTCATAATCCTCTTCCAATGAGAAACTTTGAGGAATACTTTATCACCCACTGCATATTCAATATCTCTTCTCTTCAGATCAACATAGGACTTCTGACGGTCTGATGCAGCCTTGAGTCTATCTCTGATCAATCTGATCTTTTCCTCTGTCACGAATAATTTCGCCCAATCATCTTCCTTTCACCTACTTCATCCCAACATAAGGGAGTTCTGCACTTTCTGCCATACAAAGCTTCATATGGAGGCATCCCAATGCTTGATTGGTAGCTGTTGTTATAAGCAAACTCAATCAAAGGCAAGTGTGTATCCCAACTACCTTCAAACTCAATCACACAAGCCCGTAGCATATCCTCCAATATCTGAATAACCCTCTCAGACTGGCCATCTGTCTGTGGGTGGAATGCTGTGCTGAAGTTCAATCTAGTTCCTAGGGCTCTTTGAAGACTACCCCAGAATCTAGAAGTGAACCTAGGATCTCTGTCAGACACAATTGATACTGGCACTCCATGCAGTTTTACAATCTCATATATGTACAATCTGGCCAATCTTTCCAGGCTATAGTCCATCCGAACTGGCAAAAAGTGAGCAGACTTGGTCAATCTGTCAACTATAACCCATACTGCATCATGACTACTCTGTGTCCTTGGAAGTCCTGTAACAAAATCCATAGTTATTCGTTCCCATTTCCACTCTGGTACTGACAAAGGATGTAACAAACCAGCTGGAACTTGATGTTCTGCCTTTACTTGCTGACAAGTTAGGCATTTGGAAACAAATTCAGCTATATCTCTCTTCATACCCATCCACCAGTAATGCTCTTTCAGCCCTCTGTACATTTTAGTTCCACCAGGGTGCATAGCAAATGGAGACTCATGTGCTTCCTTCATAATGATCTGTCTCAGTTCCACATCACTAGGAACGCACATTCTGCCCTGATGTAGCAATAAACCATCATCTCTCACAGAGAATTCAGGTTTCTTGCCCTGCTGAACTTCTTTCAGCAGCTTCTGATATTTTTCATCACTCTGTGCAGCCATTCTGATCTGATCAATCAACACTGGCTGTACATGCCATGCAACTACTGTCTGTCCCTCATCATCAATCTCTAAACTGGCATGCTGTGCTTTCAATTCATATACCATGGACAAAGGAGAAACTCTGAGACTTGCCATAGTCTTGCGACTTAAGGCGTCAGCCACCTCATTTGCTTTCCTCGGCTAATAGTCTATTAAGCAATCATAGTCTTTAATGAGTTCTAACCATCTCCTCTGCCTCAAATTCAATTCCTTCTGGGTGCCTAAGTACTTCAAGCTCTTGTGATCTGTGTAAATGTAGCATTTCTCCCCATACAAATAGTGTCTCCAGATCTTCAGAGCAAAAACAATAGCTGCTAACTCCAGATCATGTGTTGGGTAGTTCCTCTCATGCGGTTTCAGCTGGCGTGATGCATAAGCAATGACATTCCGATCTTGCATCAGTACACAGCCTAACCCATTGTGAGAAGCATCACTATAAACTGTGTATTCTTTACCCGGAGTAGGTAAAGTGAGAACTGGAGCTTCAGTTAAACACCTCTTCAACTCATCAAAACTCTGCTGACATTTATCTGTCCACTGAAATTTTACATCTTTCCGAAGCAGTTTGGTCAGTGGAGAAGATAACATAGAAAACCCCTTCACAAACCGACGGTAATATCCAAACTAAACCTGCAGCGAATTTCGTGATGTTCTGGCGGCTTCCAATTAACGATAGCTTCTACCTTGCTGGAATCTACCTTGATCCCTTCAGCTGACACAACATGCCCCAAAAAGGAGATTTCTTTCAGCCAAAATTCACACTTCGACAATTTGGCGTATAGCTGTTTCTCCTTTAAGGTCTGCAGTACAATCGGCAGATGTCTGTCATGCTCCTCTGCATTCCTTGAGTATATCAAAATGTCATCAATAAACACCACCACAAATTGATCAAGATATGGTCTGAAGATAGTGTTCATCAGATCCATAAAAGCAGCTGGAGCATTTGTTAACCCGAATGGCATTACTAGAAACTCATAGTGGCCATACCGAGTTCTGAAAGCAGTTTTTGGAATACTCTGCTCTTGCACCTTCAACTGATAATAACCAGATCGCAAATCAATTTTGGAGAATATGGCTGCACCCTTCAACTGATCAAACAGATCATCAATGCGAGGCAATGGATATCTGTTCTTTATTGTCACCTTATTCAACTGCCGGTAGTCAATGCATAAGCGGAGAGTACCATCCTTCTTCTTAACAAACAACACTGGTGCTCCCCAAGGTGACACACTAGGGCGGATGAAGCCCTTTTCAAGTAATTCTTGCAACTGTATCTTCAACTCCTTCAACTCTGCTGGTGCCATTCTGTATGGCGTTATGGAGATTGGATCCACACCAGGCATAACATTAATTTCAAACTGCACTTCTCTTTCCGGAGGTAATCCTGACAATTCATCAGGAAACACATCTGGAAAGTCATGTACTGTAGGGATGTCCTTCAATGCTGGACTCCCCCTTTGGGTGTCTACCACATGTGCCAAGTATGCTTCACACCCCTTTCTGATCATTTTTCTGGCTAGTGCAGCCGAAATGATGTTTGATGGCAATAACTGCCTCTCCCCATGTCTTACCACATCAGATCGAGGAAGGCCAAAAGTGACGTCTTGACCTCTGATAATCATGGCATGATGCCTAGCTAACCAATCCATGCCCAAGATGATATCATAATCTCTGAAGGGCATTTCAATGAAATCAGATAGGAAAGTGTGTCCTTGGATCACCAAAGGACAATCTCTATACATTCTATTAACCCTGACCTCCTGTCCTAACGGACTTGTTACTAGCACCTCAAAGTCCATTTTTGTACATGGAACAGTAATGCAATCAATGATGCTAGCACTCACATAAGAATGGGTAGAGCCCGAATCAAATAACACAAACACATTTTGGTTAAAAGTTGAGAAGGTACCAGCCACAACATCAGATGTCTCGGCCTCTTCCCTCTGCCTCATTGCATAGACTCTGACTGGAGCACTATCTTGCTCTGAATGCTTCACTGTGCCTTGGTTGCCTACTGGGTTACCTCTACCCCTGCCTCTACCTCTGCTAGGTGGTTGTGAACTTCGTGACAGGCTCTGGCGACCCTTCTGCAGTAGTAGGAGGTGGTCCAACTGCGACTCAGTGCATCCTTGGCAAAATGTCCTATGCCTCCACACAGTTATAACAGGCTCCAATAGCCTTGTAGCATATTCCACCATGATTTTTCCCACAAGTTTCACATTGGCGGGGAGGGTAGGAACTTCTGGTACTCTGTTGACCAGATAGGGGAGGTCTCTGTCCTGAATACCTTCCCCTACCAGACTTCTTGCCACCTCTGCCATGTCCCCCATAGTTCTTCCTCTTTCCAGTATGACCACTGGAACTCTGTTCTACTGATTTTCCCTCTTTCTCTGTCTTCTCTGATCTCTTTTCTCTGCAGTCTCAAACTCAACTCTTTCCAACTCTAGGGCTTGAGAAACAAGTTCGCAGAAGTTAGTGTGTTTGAAGCCGATCACTTGTACTACATCGGCTTCAAGCCGGTTTCAAACCTCTTGCATCTCTCCCCTGCTGGTAGAGAGTAGACTCACCGCATAATGGCTAAGGCGGGAAAATTCTCTTTCATACTCACCGATCGCCCCTGTTTGGACTTAGGAATTCTTGCAGCTTCTGGTCTACATAAGCATCAGGGACATATTTCTGTCTGAATTCCCTGAGGAAGTCATTCCATGTTAGCACTGCAGGTTCTACCAGACTGTGGGGAATGGTTTTCCACCAATCATAAGCATCCCCCTGTAACAAAGACACTGAGTATTCAAATCTGAGCTCCTCTGTGCAATGCAGTTTCTTGAATACCCTATCCATCCTCTCTAACCACTGTTCAGCTTCTAGAGGATCTACTGTCCCCTTGAACTCTGTAGCCCCATACTTCATCAATTTATCATACTGCCTAGTAGGAGACTGTGGTTGTACCACTGGTGTCTGTATTGGGACTTGAGTAGGCGCATTACCAGCCATTTGTTGGAACATTGCAGCCATCTGCTGAGCGAACTGAGCAGGAAACTGCGGTACTGCAGGGGCTGGTGCTGCTGAACCACTGACATTATGTACAGCTGGGGCATCCCCTTGCACCTCAGCCTCAATAGATTGATCGACTGAACGATCACCCTCTTCCATAGTTAATGCGAGGATCTTAGCTTTCCTGAACAAATAACACAAGGATATTTACTCTCGTTAGTGCATATTTATACTGTAATGTACTGTATGTATCAAACAATGATATTGAGCAGTTGTACTATGAAGAAAGAACATTCAAATAACAGGTGAAAACAGAATTTAAAAACTAGCTCTGATACCACCAAAACATGTCACACCCTACCCCTCTGTAAGGCATAACATGATCCCGTAGTATACCTAATGAATTACCAACTCCGTCTACTGATAACCCATTAAATACACTACAAGGGATTTTAAAAACTTTTCTTACTTCTTTTACAGTGGTGAGCACTATTTACAGGTGTTAAAGACTTTGGTGAACTGAAGTGAAACAACTAACTCATTTGATTTATTTGGAATTTCTGTAAAAATTTTGGCAAAGTGCCATCTGTATTTTGGATAAAACAGTTCTTCAGAAAACCTGTAAAAAGCACTTCAATATTTTTCCAAGTCTCAACTCCAACATTTTTATCAACACAACATATTTCTCAAGTCAAATCCACAGTGATTTTCAAAGACTAAGATACAAAAATATAATACAATTTTTACAAGCCAAATAACTCATAATTATTTTACAACTTCAATGTACAATTTGAATTTACAACTGCTCAAAACCAAGAACAAAATATACATACAGTGATTATACATTACAAATTTTTACATACACTTACACAATCAATCTATACACATATCCATCAATTCTCAAGGTCAATATTCTGCCAATACCTTCATGAACATATACATTTATCCAAGAATTTCAAGGTCACAAAACGTCCTCAACACCAAAGTATCCTACAATTCATCAATTTCCATCCAAGTGCAAAAATCACCATATACATATGGAATAATTTACTAGGATATTAAATCACCATAACCAACATAATTTCTCATCAAATATATGTACAAATATTTCATCAAATACATAACTCCATGGCTGTCCAAAATGAACATCTCAATAACTCTTCAAACCTAAAAATTTTCTTCACAAAACCAACACCCATAACATGTACACAAAGTTTAACAAAGCAATATTCAAAAATGTAAACTTACCTTATGGTTGGAACTTGCCAAACCTTGATTAAACTTCTTAAATTTGGTATCAAGCTCTTCCTTATGATGTGTAGACAAACTTTCATGAAGGAATCTAAGTGATTGAAGTTGAAATGGAGGGATTAGATGAGCTTGAGAGGAAACGGCAATGGTGGTTTTCTTCTTTCTCAAATCTGCATGAAGGAATTCAAATGACGAAGATGAAGTGCAGATGGGATAATGGGTGTACACCTGCCCCATTATGTCTTTAGTTTATTCCTTTAGTGGCCCACTCACATTATTTAATCATATTATAAGTTTAATGTGTTATTTACACCATTTCCACTCCATTTTTGGCTATTTACTTTAGGTACCACTAAATTAATTTTTCATTTTATTTTCTAAGTGTAATATTATTTATTTTTAATGGACATTTAGGTCAAAAGACAATTCTGGATGTCAAATGACCATAATGCCCTTGTTCGGGTTGCATTCCCGATTTTTCGGTAACACCGGGTTTTGTCTGTTTTTCGATTTCTCACTTTTTTTTGTACTAATTATTTAATTTTTATTTGATCTTTCTAATGAGATTTATTCTTCAATAAGGGTCTATTTAAGTCCTAAAAATGTTTTCCGGGGTTCCCCAAATCAGAGCTAGTCAACGGTCCACGCCGTGACTTCGGTCATGATCACCCATCGCTAGGTTTCTCGGCTCGCTCAACTTGGTTACATTTCTTTGCTATTATTTTTCCTTTGTTTTTCTTGTATTTTCTTTTCTTGTATTTCATTATTTTATGTCTCCTCACTCATTTTGAAATGTAGTTCTAGGCATCCTAGCTGTCCGGACAGCACTGGTCACCGGAACAGCAGAACGCACTACCGAACTTAGGGGTGTTACACTTCCCATAGATGAGTTGCCGTCGGTTCTCCAAGAAACCGATCTGCAGTCCATTAGTTAAGAGTACAACTTTCGGCCTGACTCTTACGAGCTTATCAGATGCCATGGCGATCTCCGAGCTGATCACTTCTTTGAAGAAAATGACGCAATCATAGTGTATGAAGAGCAATTAAAAGTTGGGCTTCGGTTCTCGCTTGACGAGTTCTTTAAGGCTGTTCTGAAGTTCCACCATGTATGTGTAGGCCAAGTGCATCCGAACTCATGGTGAATTCTGGTGGCTTTTAGGGGCTTATGCTGGGCCAAGAAGCTTGAGCCTACAGCGAAGGTTTTTGCTGAGTTACATAGACTTTCTCGCTAGAAGGACGATGAGTACTGGTTCTTCCAAGCCAAGCCGTACTGCGCACTTTTTACCAACCTCCCCTCTTCGCTGAAGAACTGGTTCTTTATATTGAGGAACAAGAACCCGAATGGCTTCGAAGGTTTCCCACGCAGCTGGCAATACCTGGTCCCCTCGGCTCCAAAAGAGGTCGCTATGAATAGAGACGAGGACGCCATAATGAAGGAATTGAAGGAGCAGGCGGCCACCCAAAAGTATTCTTGCCCATATGCCGTAATGGCGGAACTGAGGTGGTGGCTTACAAGGGTGATCGCCAATGAAGATTATGAACTGCAGCTCTCTGACCTCGGACCCGGGATCGGTATAACCTAAACCTTTAGCCTCCTGACTCAGGTGATCTCACTAACTTATTTTTCCCTGCAGGAATGACTGGAGGTGAAAGCACAAAGGAGAGCTGCAAGCGGAAAAGAGAGGTCTCCCGGAAGGTGTGAGAAATGAAGATCGTCGTGGCATCCCAGACCCCAAGGCAAGATTCGGGAGAAGTGTCAGGCTCTTCGTCCTGACCTTCAGAACAACCAATCCTAGAGGTGGAGATCGCTCCTTCCCCTCCTCGACAGGAAGAACTGCCATCTCTGCCTGTTTCCTCAAGTACCGAGGGAGGATCTTCTCAACCTGCTGTAAGGCCCTTTTCTTGTGGCACTCAGGTCCTCATTCACTCTCTCGAGAAGAACTGCTCAGTTCGGGGGAATCCAGGCTTGGCTAAAGTTTAGGGTGCCACTATATGCCTTCAAGATGATCAGAACAGGCTGACCTCGGATAGCCTTGATAATATCTTGGCTCAGACGATGAGCTTGGGCGTGGAGAGCCTGGTGAACCAACACATAATTAGGGAAAAGGCTCACCTCCTAAGGCAGGAAATTCTGAAAGCGGTCCAGGACGCCGCTTTCGCCTGGGCCCAACTTTCGTCCGCTCAAGACTATATCACCGAGATTGAGGGTCAGACAAAATCTTATGAGGACAAGATAGCCAAACTGGAGCATGAACTAGAAGAAGCTCGGGCCTGCCGAACTGCCGATGTCGCTCGCCTCACTGAGGAGCTCAAAGTGAAAGAAGAGGAGGCCGTGACAAGGGAAGCTGGCGCTTATGTGAATGCACATGGCGATCTTCTAGCCGAGCTTTAAAGGCATTATCCTGGGGAAGACTTTGTTAGTAGTATGCCCTAGAGCATATCATTTAGTATGTATCTTGTACATATTTTTATTAATAAAAGGCATTTCCACTTTTCCGTTTACATAATATATTTATGTGTAATAGAAAAGGTCCATTGATATTTTATCAGAAATATTATTCTTAAGTTGTTAAGAATATGAGTGACAATATTTCTAGCACAAAGTATCATAAATAGGTTCACAATCGTGGATACTTCATAATAAGGACGTGACTTATCCAGAAAGATTGTATTCATGTTTGTTCCCAAGTTATTTATATGAGATATAAATAAGATGGAATGGTGAGTCTCATGCCATATATCAAACATGATAGGCACTTATAAATGATAAGTAGGCCGAACCAGTGACACTTATGACAAGCACATGGAGTTTACTCTTGTCAATGTTTTGTCATAAATCATATCAGTGCATATAATCTTTAGACCTGAGATAGCACAGTTATCTTGTATATAGGTAGTTTGAGTTTGATACTGCTTTCATACTTGTACTGTGTATGGGTATATGGGCATGTGTTGGCTCATACTAGTTATATATGGAGGTAGGTGTTGATCAAGATGGAATCTGTTCCTCTAAGTAAATAGAGATAAAATCCTATGTTCATTTAATTGTTCTTGATGTTTCATGTTCTGGCCGGAGATAGATAGATTTATTCGAGAAAGAGTTTACGATGAGAAAATCTTTTAATTAAGAACTGGAATTAAAAGAGAATATAATATTCATAGCAAATGGAGTTTGACATAAACCATGACTCGGCAGGTTGGGATTTTGTAAGAGAGATTCTAGTGCATGGTAACATATGATTATAGGTTAATTTATCTTAAACCTTATTACTAATTCTGTGGCAATGTAATTCTATTATAGTTGTTAAGAATGTTATATGATGTTCATAAAATGATTTAGATAAATCATTTATGGTAACAAAGTGTTATTATGATCTTTAGATTTGATTTCATGTCTCATTGACTATTAGGGTTGAGCCTAGTAAGTCACACACATACACAAGTTATCACCTATTTAAATATGATTTAATTAATTAATTAAAGAGTTTAATTGATTAATTAAATAGGTTTTATTTGCAATTAAATTGCAAAGTCCCTAGCATGACTTGAAACCAAATCTAGATTATTGGATGTATAGTATAAGTTAAATTTATATTTAAAGTGTTTAAATATGAATTTAATTAATGAGAAATTAATTAATAGAGATTAATTAATTAATTTATATTTTATATAAATTAATTATAAGAAGAAAAAATAATTATTTTGGGTTGAGAACTCAAAATTAAGACACGAGGCATTTTGGTCATTTCATGTGACACGTGGCACCATGAGATGGTGACACATGGGATTACACATAAGCTTGCCAAATGTTTTTTAATCATGTAAGATGATTAAAATCAAGATTAAATATAGGTTTGACGCTTGGCACAATGTGATTGGGTCACTTAAACTTAGAGCTAATCAAAGGGTGACATGTGGCAAGGGTTTAATGTGTTAACCTAGCTATTTAAGTGTTGTTATGAAAAGAAAAAGCAACCAGCAGCCACTCCTCTCCTTTGTCACGCCACTTTGAGGCTTTTCATCTATTCTTCTTCATCTCTCATCAATTCAAAGAGATTAGCCATCAATCTCTTGAATTAAGAACGCTAGAAATTGTTTCTAGTGTCCTATTTACATCTCTAATCTCTTAAAAGGCAGAACTTGAATTTCTAATTAATAGAAAAAGCTTTAGAAGCTTTTCAAGGGCTACCATAGGTGTTCTTGGTGTGGACAAGCTAGAGGGACAACATCTGGTGTCCTGAAGACAAATCTCAAAGGCGCAGACACACTGCAGTGCATCAAGAGGTTAGTGTAATCGTTCTTGATTTAATCTAGGGTTCTAAAATTAATCTGATTAATTTTAAAATCTTAAATGAAAAATACAGATCCAAAAACATATTAAAAGAGTTTTAATATGTTGTTTATCATTAAAATCAAATAGATAAAAATAAATCTTGCATGATGCATGTGACCCTAGGTAAAAATTTTTGAATTCAATGGCATAAACTTGTGTTTTTCACGCTTCCGTTCCTTCAATTGGTATCAGAGCCACTATATTTGCCATTTAGATTATTGATTATAGGATTTAATTGTGTGATTTGATCATGAGATGATTGATCCATTGCTGGTTGCAATGGATGTGTGGCGGCACACATGGTGAAGCCACCATTGGTGGCAGCAACAAAGCTTCTTCAAGGTGGCGCAAGGTTTGCTTTTTAATTTACAATTGTTGTATGATCTAAAAGCTCATCCTATGTCTAATTAAATTGTTTAATTAGAATTTTAATACCTTGCTTTTTAATTTACAATTGTTGTATGATCTAAAAGCTCATCCTATGTCTAATTAAATTGTTTAATTAGAATTTTAATCACACAATTAAATAATGATTCAAATCAGAATTTAAAAATTGTTTGAATGTGATTCAAATCTGAATTTTAAAAGTTGTTTGAATGTGATTCAAATCTAAATTTTTAAAGTTATTTGAATCATATTTAAATCTGATTTTTTAAAATTGATTGAATAAAATTTAGATCTGATTTTTTAAAAAATGTTTGAATGTGATTCAAATCTGATTTTTTAAAAAATGTTTGAATGTGATTCAAATCTGAATTTTTAAAGTTGTTTGAATGTGATTCAAATCTGAATTTTTAAATTTATTTGAATCATATTCAAATCTAGATTTTTAAGTTGAATATGAGATATTCAATTTAATTTAAGTATGTATGTTTTATTTAATTGTTAAATAGTGATATGCATGATGGATGATCATGGACTAGAAAAGACCAATGTGATTGGATTTATTTCTTTTATGTTTCTTTGGGATTGTAAATTAATTAATTTATTTTAATTTATTTTGGGCATGTATTATTAAGTTTGTAATAATTTTTGGGTTGTAATTTCATTTATTTAAGTTCTTGTAAATTCGCCTTGGTATGCCAAGGATTACTATGTAATATTGGATTGCAAGAAGTTCAAGGAGGTCAAGAGCATTGGTGGGACCAAAGTGAGAGGAATTCAAGATCAAGTGTTGATTATGTACTCCTTCAGCAACTCTTGTAAAATGAATGAATGAAATGCACCTAGAAATGCCCGATTCAATTCTTGGTGGCTCGAATTGAATCCCTTAGAAAGTCCATGATCATACCATATTTACTGCTTATCCATGAATGCATGAGATGTATGGGAATATATGCAATTATATGATATATGCATGCTAAATGGATAATGTGCAAAGTGAGACCTTAATAGTAATTAGAATGACCACAAAATCTTCCAAACAAATGATTAAGTTGGAAATGCTACAATTAAAGTAATTATAACATAGGCCCTCCATTGGGGCAATTATTTTAAGAAATTTTAAATAGTTGCATGAGATGCAATTAATTTAAGAGATTTTCTTAAGAATAATTGTTAAGCATGAGATGTTGTGAATATATAAATGGTTTGGTGGCCAATATTGGATGTACCTGAGGATATTAAAATTATTTACATAATTACTGGCTCAATGGGATTAACTTAACTAATGCAAGATAAGTCAATAATGGATGTACCTGAGATTTTAAGCATTAGGGGCTAGGTAAAGGATTGAACCTCACATGAGATGTGATGGGCAAGGAGTTGCTCACTTATAGTTTATTGTAATTCCAATAATGGATGTACCTGAGGATGATCAATAGAATTATAAGAATTCAATCACCCACTAGAAATCCATCCAACTAGGATTTCCGTTTTCTACTTTGGAAGTGTAGGATTCGCTAAGTTAGTGGGAGGACCAATTTGATTAAAAGACCATAATCATTTTGGTTAATTACATGATACATTTACTAATTAACTGTTATTTTCTGCGCTTAATTTTCTCGATAAAATGAGCACAAAACAACCACCACCATCCAATATTCTTGCAAGCATACTTGATCACAATAGGTTGACAGGACCTAATCATGCGATTGGCTAAGAAATTTGAAACTTGTCTCAACCTTGAACATATAGGATATGTTCTAAATTCAAATGTTCCTGGTCCCTTAACTCCAGAGGCCACACAAGAGGAACATGAAACTTTGGACAAGTGGAAGGAGCATGATATGAGAGCTAAGTGTTACATGTTTGCTTCCATGAGTAATGAGTTACAGAAGCAACATGAGAACATGCAGAGTGTGAGTGAGATCCTCCTTCACCTACAAGAGTTGTATGGTGAGCACAAAGAGAATGCTAGGTATGAGATATCTAGACCTATTCCGTATGAGGATGTCCGAGGGAGAATGTTGGGGATCATGTCCACAAGATGATTCGGTGATTGAGCTTGGAACATCTAGACTAAAACATTTATTTACAACTAAAGACGGAATTGATCATTCAGTCCCTTCTTGAGTCTTTTGGGAATTTTGTGACAAATTTCCATATGACTAAACAAGAATGCACCTTAGCTGGTTTACTCAACATGATGATTATTGCCCAAAATAATATGCCAGGCAAAAAAGTAAAATTGGTAGCTTTGTTGCATCTTCTTCTGGAAAGTCCAACAAGAAGAAGGGCAATAAGAAAAAGAAACCTCGATTCTGGTCCTTCCAAGAAAATAGCTAAAGCAAAAGGAAAACTAAAGCTGATGGAGACAAAGGAAAGTGTTTTCACTGCCAAAAGGATGGGCACTGGAAAAGGAACTGTCCAGAGTATCTTGCTTCTCTGAAGGACAAGAAGGATACACCTTCGGAAGATATGTTCATATCTTGTTATTTAGATTCTGATGATACTCATAGTTCATCTACAGCTTGGGTTTTAGATATCGTGCAGTTCTCACATTTCTAATGATATGTGAACTAGCAAATAGTAGCGACTTGCGTTCTCAAGATATTAGAGTCCTGATTGGCAATGGCTCAATCGTTGAAGCTTTAGCCATAGGATCTAAATCTTTTTAAATGTTTGGACATGTTTTGTGTTTGGATAATATTTTATATGTACCTGATGCTTTTAAGAACATCATTTCTATATCTAGTTTGACTAGAAATGGCTATGAATTTCAGTTCACAGATGATGTTTGCAATATTTATTTTGGAAATAAATATGTTGGTTCGGGTTATATGAATGATGGTCTTTATTATTTGGATAATAATGACAAACACAAATTGAATGCAAGTGATCTAAAAGAATACAATGCCATGGTGAAAACCAACTCAAGTTCAAAATATATTTGGCACTTAAGGTTATGTAATG
The DNA here is from genome assembly GCF_030052815.1 of Hevea brasiliensis. Lineage (NCBI taxonomy): Eukaryota > Viridiplantae > Streptophyta > Magnoliopsida > Malpighiales > Euphorbiaceae > Hevea > Hevea brasiliensis. The sequence continues at coordinate 20,770 of NW_026614937.1, forward strand.
TTGCGAAGATAGGATTGCAAAATTGGAGAAAATGGGGATTCTATCCTCATTGGGCTCTGAGCCTACTCCAACTTGTGAATCTTGCCTTCGTGGCAAAATGACTAGATCACCCTTTGTTGGACAAGGGCTAAGAGCTGAAAATATTTTGGAGCTAATACATAGTGATGTATGTGGTCCATTTAAAGAAATGGCTATAGGGGGCTTTCATTATTTTATTACCTTTACTGATGATAAATCAAGGTTTGGGTATTTGTATTTGATGAAATACAAACATGAATCTTTTGAAAAATTCAAAGAATTTAAATCTGAAGTAGAAAATCAAACAGGAAAGAGTATTAAAGCTCTTCGATCAAATCGTGGAGGTGAATATTTGAGTCTTGAATTTGATGAATACTTGAGAGAGCATGGCATTGTTTCTCACCGACTCCTCCAGAACGCCACACCGAATGGTGTATCTGAAGGAGAAATCGTACCTATTGGATATGGTGCGTAGTATGATGAGCTATACCGATATGTCAATCTTCTTTGGGATTTGCATTAGAATCACTTTGTATATTCGAATAGGATTCCATCAAAATCGCTTTCTTCCACACTTTATGAGATATGGCATGGAAGAAAACCAAGTCTTAAGCATGTTAAGATTTGGGGTTGTCCATTATATCAAAAAGTGAACACCGATAAATTGGAGATCGATCGTAAAAGGTCGATTTGTTGGATATCCAAAAGATAGTTTTGGATATTATTTTTATTTGCCTACTTCACAAAAGGTTGTGATAAGTAGAGATGCCACATTTCTTGAACAACAGTTTGTTCAAGAAGGAGGCAAAGGAAGGCAAATAGAGTTAGAATTGGAGAATTCTGACCAACCAATGATCGATGGATATAGATCCATCTAGTTAACCTATACCGTTGATGAAACATCTACACTGTTCCTCGTAGAACAACTGGTATCTCACCCACCAATGAGATATGGTTTTCTTCATGAAGAAGAACAAGAGTTGTCTACTCATGAAGAAGTAGATCATGGAGATGATCCACTTACCTATGAAGAAGCTATATCAGATATAGACTCTTCAAAATGGATTGATGCTATGAAATCCGAGATTGATTCCATGTATAAGAATCAAGTTTGGGATCTTATTGAGCCACCGGAAGGTATTGTACCTATAGGGAACAAATGGGTTTTCAAGAAGAAAATTGGTTCTGATGGAAAGGTAGAGACCTATAAGGCAAGGCTAGTAGCGAAAGGGTTTCGCTAAAGGCAAGGAATCGACTATGAGGAGACTTTCTCGCCTGTTGCCATGCTTAAATCAATTAGGATTTTATTAGCAATAGCTGCATACTATGATTATGAGATTTGGCAGATGGATGTCAAAACAGCTTTTCTCAATGGATACATTGAAGAAAACATTTTCATGGAACAACCTAGGGGATTTGAATCCCAAGATGGTTCCAAGGTATGCAAGCTAAAGCGATCCATTTATGGGTTGAAACAAGCTTCGAGGAGTTGGAACATCCGTTTTGATGAAGCCATTAAATCCTTTGGTTTTATCAAAAATGAGGATGAGCCATGTGTATATAAGAAGGTTAGTGACAAGCTATCACTGTCCTTGTCTTATATGTGGATGACATATTATTGATGGGTAATGACACAGGTATGTTGACGACTATAAAGGTATGGTTGTCAAATACATTCTCCATGAAAGACTTAGGGGAGGCAACCTATATTCTTAGGATTCGCATCTATAGAGATAGAGCTAAAAGAATAATTGGTTTATCCCAAAGTCTATACTTGGAAAAGGTGTTAAAGAGGTTTAACATGCTTGATTCCAAGAGAGGATTGTTACCAGTGAGACATGGTATCCATCTTTCTAAAGAGATGTCTCCAAAGACACCTGAAGAAAGAGATAAGATGGCAGATTCCATATGCTTTGGCTATTGGAAGTTTAATGTATGCAATGTTGTGTACTAGGCGGATATCGCATATGTTATTAGTTTGACTAGCGGTATCAATCCAATCGAGTTTGGAACATCGATAGCTTTCAAGAATATTCTTAAGTACTTGAGAAGAACTAAAGATTTATTCTTGATTTATGGAAGTGGAGACTTGCAATTGGATGGTTATCACGATTCGATTTCCAATCGGATATCGATGATAGAAAGTCTACCTCTGGATATGTGTTCATTTGTAATGGAGAGTGCGATCGATTGGAAGAGTTCCAAACAGAGCACGATTGCAGATTCCACTACTGAGGTGAGTATATTCTTGCATCGATCTTGCAAAGGAAGTCTATTTAGATAAAGAAGTTCGTGACAGAACTTACAGTGAGTTCCTTCCATTGAGTCAGTTCCATTACACTGTGACAACAATGGAGCAACATCTGAGCTAAGGAACCAAGGTCTCACCAGAAATCCAAACACATAGAAAGGCGCTACCACATTATCAGAGAAATAGTTGGGCGAGGCGATGTAGCCATGCAGAAAATAGCATCAGCTGAAAATCTAGCTGATCCATTCACTAAGCCTATGTTACAGACTCAATTAGATCGACATCTTGAGAAGATAGGTCTAAGATATTGTAATGAATGGCTCTAGTGCTAGTGGGAGATTGTTAGTGGTATGCCCTAGAGCATATCATTTAGTATGTATCTTGTACATATTTTTATTAATAAAAGGCATTTCCACTTTTCCGTTTACATAATATATTTATGTGTAATAGAAAAGGTCCATTGATATTTTGTTAGAAATATTATTCTTAAGTTGTTAAGAATATGAGTGACAATATTTGTAGCACAAAGTATCATAAATAGGTTCATAATCGTGGATACTTCATAATAAGGACATGACTTATCCAGAAAGATTGTATTCATGTTTGTTCCCAATTTATTTATATGAGATATAAATAAGATGGAATGGTGAGTCTCATGCCATATGACAAACATGATAGGCACTTATAAATGATAAGTAGGTGAACCGGTGACACTTATGACAAGCACATGGAGTTTACTCTTGTCAATGTTTTGTCATAAATCATATCAGTGCATATAATCTTTAGACTGAGATAGCACCGTTATCTTGTATATTGGTAGTTTGAGTTTGATACAGATTTCATACTTGTACTGTGTATGGGTATATGGGCATGTGTTGGCTCATAATAGTTATATATGGAGGTAGGTGTTGATAAAGATGGAATCTGTTCCTCTAAGTAAATAGAGATAAAATCCTATGTTCATTTATGTGGTGTTGATGTTTCAAGTTCCTGCCAGACAGATAGATTTATTCAGAAAAGTGTTTCTGATGAGAAAATCTTTTTAATCAAGAACTGGAATTAAAAGAGAACATAATATTCATAGCAAATGGAGTTTGACATAAACCATGACTCCAGCTTGAGTTGGGATTTTGTAACAGAGAGATTCTAGTGCATGGTAACATATGATTATAGGTTCATTTAAGGTAAACCTTATTACTAATTAGGTGGCCATGGCATGCTATGCTAGGTGTTAACCATGGTCTATGAGGTTCATAAAATGATCTAGAGAAATCATTTATGGTAAGAAAGAGTTCTGATGATATTAAGAGTTGATATCATGTCTCATTGCCAATTAGTGATGAGCCTAGTAAGTCACACACATACACAAGTTATCACCTATTTAAATATGATTTAATTAATTAATTAAAGAGTTTAATTGATTAATTAAATAGGTTTGGTTTGCAATTAAATTGCAAAGTCCCTAGCATGACTTGAAACCAAATCTGGATTATTGGATGTATAGTATAAGTTAAATTTATATTTAAAGTGTTTAAATATGAATTTAATTAATGAGAAATTAATTAATAGAGATTAATTAATTAATTTATATTTGATATAAATTAATTAAAAGAAGAAAAAAAATAATTATTTTGGGTTAAGAACTCAAAATTAAGACACAGGGGCATTTTGGTCATTTCACAGTGTGACACGTGGCACCATGAGATGGTGACACATGGGATTACACATAAGCTTGCTAAATGTTTTTTAATCATGTAAGATGATTAAAATCAAGATTAAATATAGGTTTGACACTTGGCACAATGTGATTGGGTCACTTAAACCTAGAGCTAATCAAAGGGTGACATGTGGCAAGGGTTTAATGTGTTAACCTAGCTATTTAAGCGTTGTTATGAAAAGAAAAAGCAACCAGCAGCCACTCCTCTCCTTTGTCATGCCACTTTGAGGCTTTTCATCTATTCTTCTTCATCTCTCATCAATTCAAAGAGATTAGCCATCAATCTCTTGAATTAAGAACGCTAGAAATTGTTTCTAGTGTCCTGTTTACATCTCTAATCTCTTAAAAGGCAGAACTTGAATTTCTAATTAATAGAAAAAGCTTTGGAAGCTGTTCAAGGGCTGCCATAGGTGTTCTTGGTGTGGACAAGCTAGAGGGACAATATCTGGTGTCCTGAATACGAATCTCAAAGGCGCAGACACACTGCAGTGCATCAAGAGGTTAGTGTAATCGTTCTTGATTTAATCTAGGGTTCTAAAATTAATCTGATTAATTTTAAAATCTTAAATGGCAAATACAGATCCAAAAACATATTAAAAGAGTTTTAATATGTTGTTTATCATTAAAATAAAATAGATAAAAATAAATCTTGCATGATGCATGTGACCCTAGGTAAAAATTTTTGAATTCAATGGTATAAACTTGTGTTTTTCACGCTTCCATTCCTTCAGACTTCTCCTGGATGGTTGATCTTGTTCCTAGAGATGAAGAGGGTAGCGAGGAGGAGCCCGAGAGAGAAAGAGAAAATGAGAGAAATGACAATGTACCTGGAGAATAGGCTGGGGGAGACCTTCCAGCCGAATAATTTGTAAATTTATTTTGGGATGCAATGAAGTCCTTTTTGTTCAATTTCTTGATGAGATCAGAAAGTGTCCAAATTGTATGAGTACTTAATTGCATTGAACGTGTTGGACAGTAAACTTAAAAGCAACCATTAACCTAAGTATAAAAGATCGAAAAAACATTATACATAAGCTTGAGATCGGACTAGGCCACGACTAAGCACCGGATAAGACTTTAAAACATTGGAATTGGAAAGATTAGACATTGATTTGAATTCTAAAGATCGGGATCATTATTAAACCGGATAGAGACCTTAACTTCACTTTAATACCTAAGGCATTCAAGTTAGAACCCAATCCTGACATTAGCCAAATGAAGTTCCCCAATATTTGTAAGAAGAGATTGGAAAACTATTAACTAAGTATGGGATCGGTTTATTCCATGGTCGAGCAATCGTTGAGTTCGAAAAAGTCATGTATGATCGAAGGACATAGGCTGAGATCGGATGATGAAGTCTATTTTAAAGTCCCTTAACTTCGGAGGTCGGCCAAAATATGGTGTCGACAGAGGCTATCTGCAAACATCCTCATCATGGAGCACCATGGGAAAGCACGCAGCTCTACACAATAATCCCATGTCAGTACTGTAATCTGCAGCTTACAGAACAAACATTGAGAATATTATATAGTTACTACGATACATCCAGACAGACTAGATCTCCCAATCTCTTATGTCTCTTGAATCTACTGATATCATAAACTTACTATAACTGGGTCATCCACTAACGACTGCGAGCAGTGGTATCCTCACCCTTATCTAGAGCAACTGTACTATCAAAACTCACCTTTATATACTTGTGCCTAGCACCAGATAGGCACACCACTTAGACCCATACTGACAAAAACATAGCATTTCTTGGAATACGTATTTCCATGGCAGAACTCAACACGTCTGCTAATTCTATTTCATGTCACCATGTACCTCACAAAACTGAGGTGCTAAACTGAAGCACTCTTAAACTACCCAAGGAATAATGCAGAATCTAAAAGCAAGGAATTGCAAAAGAAGACAAAATAGGATCTTATACTCCGTATGCAACATCCTAACAAGACTCCTTTTACACTCCCAAGTATGCTCTTTCCCATGAATCTAGAGCCTAAGCTCTGATACCGATCTTGTCACAACACGAACTCGCGGGCCAGACCAGCACTATGACTTGGGTCAGCATAAGGCCCCTGAAGCCCGTAGTAAGCCCAATTATCTTTTAACCCAAACATAAACCCATATGTGGCCCAATTTCAAGGAAACAACCAGACAGAGTTCAGCCATAATATAGACCATCCAACGGGGAGTTTTTAGCTCACCGGACCAGTAAATACAAAAATCCAATCCATTGGGGAGCTCAACTCACCCTCACAATCATCCACAAATCACAATAAGATCAAATGGGAGCTCAGCTTCCACAAACCAAGCCATATACCCAGTCCATTCAACATCACATGCATCATAAGAAGCTTACAAATTTTCAAAAAAAAAAAGAGACATAATCTTTTATAGCCCAAATCAAATTAAATAACCCCTACACATGTGGAGTTCTAAAACTTCCCTTAATTACATAAATTATACAAAATGAACATAAGTGGACCTGTGAGGAAAGGAACAGGTCATTTACAACAAGGCTCTCCTCTATCCTGGAAAAATAGTGAATATGAGTGAGCGTTCGACTCAGAGAGTAAATATTTATTTTACTGACAATATCTATAACTATCTATTCTAATGCATCCTTAAAAATGAAATGCATCATCTTCATACAAGTCATGCAAACAAGTCAGGTCACATTAAAGATAATCTGGAGCACTCACGCACTCAAGATATATTCGTACTCACACATACATATATGGGGAGCTAATCCCCCTACCCAGCTCTCTTAATCCAAGACCTGCCAGCGAGATCAACTCGAGCTAGACTTTTGCTTAATAACCCATATGCGGGGGCCAGCGAGATCAACTCAAAGCCATGCCTACCCCGACTTATCCATAATAAGGATCGAGTTCCAGCGAGTCAAGTTTCAGCTGCGTCTACCTGTCCTACAAATATCCATATGCTCCACATACACACCAACTCACACACACAGCTCCAGATTATCAAAACAAAATAACCAAAGTAATATCATCATGTATAAATACAAAACAAGGCATGCCTAATATTTAACTACATAAATATTAATATAAGTAATGCATGAGCATGCCAGAAATATAATAATATTGAAATTATAAATAAAATAAATATCTACTCATGGATTAGTAGACTGGACTGCAGCTAGTCCAGCTGAAAGGAGAAGATGATTGTTTGATGATTTTTCAATCCCGCAAGTGAATGAATCGCTAACAAGTAATAAAGTAGTGAGTAGAATATCATCCCACGAGGAATTTAATTAATAAGTACAAACTACACAGTAATTTTAACTGTCTAGGCTACCGAATAAAATAGGGAAGAATCTAATTTATTTTGAATGCTAAAGATTAAAAGAGGAATGAACTAAAAGTGAAACAATCTATTTAAAACAATTCCAGAATTAAGATTTCACACTTTAACCTTATTATGGATTTAATCTTGTCTATTTATTGGATTGAGAATCATTGCTATGATGGAAATTAATCCTATGATATCTTAAGTCCTCTCACAAGGCACCTAAGGTGTTTTTCGATTAGAGCTAAACCCTACTTTTGTTGGTGATTAGTCCTAATAAAAACCCTTTAAGATCTATGATTAATTATGGAACTCCACAAAGGTCATCAGCCTATCTCTATGTCAGATTTCCTAGGTTCAAAATCCTGATTTTCCAATACTAATCTTCACCTTTCAGTTCTTCGATTAATATCTTGGATCATAACTAGGTGGGTACCAACACATAACATGCATTAAGAATACAAGAAATTGAATCAAAGAACAAATCTCAATTCTAATAAATAAAACTCAATATTTATTCATAATAATGATTACAAGCATTACTCTCCTAATTCATGAATAAAAAAACTACTCACTTATGGTGAGTTTGACAAACATAATAAAAATAAAAGAACATAAACACAACTTAAAGAAATAAAACAAAAGAATCAAAGGGAATCTGCAGCTTTGAACTTGTGGTGATAATGCCCTGTTCTTCAAGACAGCTTGGAGAGAACGATGAAAATGTATGAAAATGTGTATCTGAAGATTTTTTATCTTTAGTCCCCCTTTCTCTATTTTCTGCGGCTTCTATTTATATTGAATGTCTAGGGTTAGGTTTTTAGAGTCCCAAAAGCATTAGAAGTCTCTTTTCTCTATAAAAACTAGAGCTGGAACCTAATTAGGAAACTGGCTGTCGGCTGATACACGGCCTGTGTGTCACTACACGGTCCAGGGCCACATAACTTACTAGAGTTTTAAATGTTGCATCTTGTGTCAGGGCAGAAGCTTACACGGGCCTTGGCTAGTTACACGGGTCCGATTACATGGCCCGTGTACTATTGTTCTTCTAGGAACTCTTCGAGCTTTAGGCAGAATCTTACACGACCCGTGTACTGTGTTTCTTCTTTGGCTTCTTTGGCTTTCTCCTGGCGATAAGTTACACGGGTCTGTGGTATATTTACACGACCTCTGTACTATGTATCAGCAATAATCTTCTTTCCTTGAGTTCTTCCAAGCATCCCTCTTTACTTCTATGCTTTGGAACCTCCTATAAACATCTGAAAATATGCAAAAAACATATAATTTAGTGCAGAGTGATTAAATTTACAAATGTTAATGAATTTGGAGATTATGCATGAAATTACCTATCTAAATGCTATAGAATGTTGTACAAATGTGCTTAAAAATATATATTTAATACAAGTGTATCAACGGCCGGTATCGATAACCTAAACATACATACTGACTTCTATTAAAAGACTGACAAAACTAAATAATTGATTTAAACCATAAAATCAAAATAGTTTCTAAGATTTTGCCGAAATTTCGACAGAATTTCTCCTGCACCTAGAACCTACCCAACTAGCACAATGGTTCAAATAACACTTCTAAAATCACACATCTCAACCCATATCTCATCAATATCATATGGCCCCTCCTGGGCCCTCCAAACTAGGCATTAGTCGCAAACTTGAAAAAGTACGTTTTATCCCCTAAAATGGATATTCTGCAAAAATACTCAAATAAACTCTACAAATTCTAAAACTTTCCCCTGTAGTCATCAACAATATTATAAAGCTATTACAAAAAGAATTATAATTTTCTAATAACTTTCGAATATTTTATGGATTTTTATTCTAAACCCGACACTAAATAACTGAAGAAACTTTGGGTTCGGGTTTACCTATGCTAATTCTAACGCTTGAAACATATCCGGGACATCTGCAAATGGTGGGGTAGCCTATAACTTTGACCCGGTTCTAAAATAGTTCCAGCAGTTTATCTGCTCAGCCCGAAATTGCAGATCCGGAAGACGATCGAATTTCCACAAAACAAAAGTACTTACGCGAAATCCACAATACTAGAGTTAGAATAAAATATTTACATATAAAATAATTATTTAAAAATTAGGGATGTTATAATATCCCTCACATGCCAATTTTTTTCTAACATCGACATTATTTATAATATGCTGATGCTTTTTTATAATGTTTAAAATATATTTAATATAATGACACATTTTTATTAATATCGGTAATATTTTTAATATGACAACACTTTTTTTTTTGTTAACATGGATAATATCTCTAATATGTCGATGCTTTCTAATTAATGTTGGGAATATCTTTCATATTTCGATGCCTTTTTATTAATGTTGATAACATCTCTAATATGTTGACACTTTTTTTATTAGCATTGAAAATACCTTAATATATCGATGCTTTTTCATTAATGTCAAGAGAATCTTTAATATGACGATACTTTTTCATTAGCATCGAAAATATCTTTAATATGACGACACTTTTTTATTAGCATTAAAAATATCTCAAAAATGCTGACACTTTTTATTAATGTCGGCAAAAAAATGTTGCTATAAATCCCTTTTGTTGTAGTGCTTGTCTTGTGGCACCTCTTGATGAGACTATGGCTTATTGCCTCTTTTTAGAGCTACCATATGGATAAGCCATGTAAAGTAAGTTATTTTATAGCTTAATTCTATTATTATTAATAATAGTTAATCTTTATTTTACCTTTCTCACTCCATTGTTGACTATGTATTTAAGAGTAAGGAAAACAAAATTACTTTATACTAAGTTCTCCATTTCTTTTTCTATTTATAACAAAGTGATGTGCCTCAAGGACACTAAGAATGAAAGATAGTTTTGGTAGCAAAAAAACAACAAGGACTAAACAAACTACGAATAAAACAAGATTTAAACAAACTAAACAAGATTAAACATGAACAAATTAGATTTGAATTGAATAAGAATAAGTCATGCCAAATTGAAAACAAGGACAAATAAAATTAAAACAAACTTATAAAAACAATCAACAATGTTAAAGATTTGATTAAGATTGAAATAAACTTTAAACACTTGGATTGAAGTAAACACGCCAATAAGAAACACTCTTCAGACAACTTATCTTTGCATAACTTGAAAAAAAAATAAAAAACTCAATCTTAGCAACTTTGAATAAAGCATGTAGACACCATATTTTGGCCAGTCAATAAATTCATCATTTGGCCAAAATGACACTTTTAGTTTAATTAATATGCAATTGGTTTACATCTATTGAAGTTTTAATGTTCATTAATTTCATGCAGTCAGTTTCTGAATTGGGGTTCGATCCCATCATTATCCGATCTCAATAAAGGTTACAATTTTGTTATAGTCCGATCTCGGGTTTAACCGAACTTAATAATACTGGTTTTAAGTTTCATTGAGCTCAATCCTATATACTTGTTCGAGTTTCGGTTTCTCGGAAGTTTGAGTGCTGATTATCCGATCTCCAAGCTCATTCTTGTTTTAGTTTTAATTGAAGTTTAATTTTCTGGTTTAGGTCCAATTTCCATCTGCAAGTAACCCAATCTCAATAATTGTTTTTATTTTGTTCTATAGTCTGGTCCTCAGACCATCCAATCTCAATAAAGTTCAATTTTATATACTTGCTTAAATTTAAATTTTGTTATCGATTGAAGTTCGGTATTATGTTTTATTTCCAATTTCTATGCTGTTAGTTCGATCTCTAAAGCTCATTGCATATAATTGAACTTATAATGTAATGCCGATCATGTGATTATCCGATCTCGATAAGAAAATGAGAAAGACTGATCTTAAAGAAATCTTTTATTAAACATATTTGATAATGCATCACTCTGCGAGAGGGTCCTCCCCAGCCCGCTCATTAGTTACATCCTCTCCCTCAGGTTTGCTCTCGCTCTCAGCCCCAACACCCGGAGCAAGCTTCTCGAGCCAGGTGAAGTCCTCTTCAGGATAACGCTTGATGAACTCGGCTAGGAGATTGCCATGGGCATGCACATAGGAGCCATCTTCCCTCTCCAAGGCTTTGTTCTCCTTCGTTTTTATCTCCTCAGCAAACTTAGCCAGGTCGTTAGCTCGACTGGCCTAGGCATCTTCGAGTTCCTTCCATAATTGAGCTGTTAGCTCTTCAGAAGACTTTGCCTATTGCTCTAATTCTATACTCCAAGCATTCGCGACTGAGAGTTGGCTCTTAGAAGCTATGGCCTCTTGAACAGCCTTAGAGATCTCCCTCCTTAGAAAGTTGACCTTCCGACTGACCATGTGCTGGGTAGCAGCCGCTTCCAGGCCAGGTCTGTGTTACCTCGCACGGTGCAATTCCTTTCCAATGATCTAATTAATACATGAGCATCTTGGGAGACTGGTTGCCCGAATGGGACTGCTTGCCCTAAGGATCGGCCCTCTGAAGCAACAGAAACTAGAGGTTGAGTAGTGGGTCGTTTCGGGGCAGGGACCGGCCCTTCAGTAGTAGGTTCTACTTGAACTCAAATTAGGGAGTTCATCCCTTCCACTCAGGCTCGTTTCTGGGCCTCGAGCTCGGCCCTTGTGGCAGCAGCGACAGCCTCCTTTTTCTCCAAAAATTTTTAGCGAGCTCTCTTTTCCTATTTTGAGCTACTTTATCAGCATCGCCTCCCACCATATCTGCACTTAAAAAAAAGTTTTTGAATTCGTGATAATCATAGGACTTACGATAAGAAGCTTTACTCTTCTCAGGCTCGAGATCAGAGAGTTAGAGTGAGATGTCTTCCTGGGCGATCATGTTCATTATCCACCATTTAAGCTCAACCCTAATAACATCCAAGCACAGGTATCTGTGAGAGTTTGCCCGGCTCTTGAGCTCCTTCACCATAGCCTTCTTGACCTCATTGAGATCGATCTTCTTTTCTGGCCTCTCGGCTAAGTAATTCCAACTCCATGGGATGCCCTTGAAGCTATGGGGATCTCAGCTCCGCAGGATAAAAAATTGATCTTTTTAGTTCTTTAGTGAGGAGGGGAGATTGGCGAAGAGCCCACAGTTCGGCTTTGCTTGAAAGAACCAATGTTCATTAGCCTTTCATTGGGTGAGCTGATGTAGTTTGGCAAAGACTTTCATCGTGGGCTCCAGGCCTTTAGCTTGGCATAAACCTCAGAAGGCCACTATAGTTCACCATGAATTTGGATGCAGTTGAGCCATGCAGACTCGATGGTATCTCAAGAAATCCTTATAAAACTGATCCAAGGGAAATTGCAGCCCGGCTTTGAACTACTCTTCATAAACCATAATCTGATCTCTCTCCTTAAAAAAGTGATCAGCCTGAAGATCTTCGTGACATCTAATGAGCTCAAAAGTATCTTTTGGGAGATTATACTCCTGATTGATCTGTGCCAGCTTAGATCGATTAAGAACTGATGCCATTTCATCCATCAGGAAAGCTTCTTTCCTTGGGATCGGAGCTTGTCCCTAGCTTGGCCTAGTGGGTTGATTAGAGATCAGATGGACCACTATTTCAATCTCAAGTCACCCACTTGGTCTAACCTCTTCATCCTCATCAGAGGTCCATGAAACGTGTACTGATGGCAGGTTTGCTGCTCTCTGACCATCAGTGTTGCTCATTTTCAGGTGAAAAGAGAAAAATGTGCGACGGAGAAAGATCAAAAACTATACCTTCGATGAAAAATGTTACCGGAGATCAAGAACCAGGAGAGAACTGGCCAGAGATTTAAGAGAAGAGAGAGAATGCAGAAATGCGAAATGAGAGAGTGACACCCCCCCCCCCCCTATATATATAGCCTTGAGCATTTAATGCTTGAGAGACTCGAAGTGATACCTCGGTTAATAAAATATTTAATGTTTTTTCAATATTCAATGCACACTAGGAAATATCGGATAAAGGAGATCGGATGAAGGGCTTTTGATCAACCACAGAGATCATATTGAAATAATTTGAATAAAGGGTGATGTGGAGAGACCGCAAATTTTTAAGAGATCAGAGAAAGTGACTTCATAAAGGGAGACAGGATAGATCAAGAGAGATTAGATGAGGATGTTTCAAAAGGAGGGACCTAATAAAGAGATCAGAAACTGCCAGATCAGAAGGATGTCAAACTAAGATCGAGATATAAAGGTTGTGTGAGGATTTCAGAGACATCACTTTGAATCCTAGCCTTTGGTTTGCAAGATCGAATTTTCACCATCAAAATTGAGTTAGTTAAAGTGATTGGGGTACGATTCAATCTTCACCATTAATCCTACTTGTAATGATGAATCTGGGCCATTGATTCGAAGAAGTTAAAGCATTTTAGTACACTCCAGTCTCCACTATTGATTTTATTTGTAAGGACAAATCTCAGGCTCTCGGGTTAAAGTAATAAATGCAAATTTGGTACCTTCCAATCCCAACCCTTAATTTGATTTGTAAGGCATAACTCCCAACCATTGGATCAAAGAGGAAAAGGACAAAGGAGTCCTGGATTGATCGCTACCATTAAATCCTTGGTCACTTTAATTCTTGACCCTCGGATGTTGTCCTTTTAAATTCAGACTCTTCCTCTTTTTCATCTTGAATCCTAGCTCTCTATTTTAAGGCCCCCATTCCCTATAAATACCCAAAATTTCCACTGTTGAAAGGGTCCTTTTCCGTAAAAGAGCTGAGAGAATATAAGGAGGAGGCTTTAAAAACTTCAATTTTTCTAAAGAATCCTCATTGTAGCATCAGCATCAAACAACTCACTTTCTCCAAAGTACCCTAACCTATCACTTCTAAAAAATTAATCTTATAGTGCTTCGGCTCCATTTTTAAGCTTCATACGCCAGAACTCACTTACCCCATCGTTGCTAGAGCCCCTTTACAGGTAAAACTTTTGATGTCTACATGTTTCTTTTAAAGGGCATAGTTTAAGTCATATCCGCAATGTTACATAAGCTAGAATATGAGCTCTATAACTATTTAGTCATGCCGAACTCTTAAGGAAATAAGGTTAAAATTGACTTATGCTTATTTTGTAAATATTACTGTTATGTTGTCGTGGTATTAGAAATATCATTTTACTTTATATTAAAAGAATTTTTTATTTATTTTATTTTATTTTGAAGAAGTGTAGGAACCATTGTTTGGGTTCAGATAAAACAATAAGTTGTATTAAAAACATGTTTCTTATTTCGAAGTAGTTTAGGAATAATCGTTTGAGTTCGGATAAGATAATAGGTTGTAATTAGAGTTCGAATGTAATAAATAAAGTGGAGGGAGTTCAGACATGATTGTAAGAGATCAAAAATAATAAAAGCGAGATGCGTGTGATAGGATGAGTTCGGATATTGTGTAGTTAGCAAATCCGAGAGATCGGAAATAACATGCGTATAACTGTCATTTGCATGCTTGCATGTATGCATAACAGGGAGTTAGGGAATAGTGCATTTTTGTCATTTTATAGCATTTTTGTCATTTTATAGTTCTAAAATAATGACAGTTCGGAAGTAACACTACCCTGTATTTTTTTTTTTTTAACATTTTGAAGGCAAATCTCTCTCTTTATAAAATATTGGGAGTTCGGGAGAGAGTCCTTTCCTTAAACCCCCTTTCATAATTTTTACATCTTTTATAAAAACCATAATCTCTGTATAAAATATCGAGAGTTCGGGAGAGAGTCCTTTTCTTAAACCCCCATCCATATTTATGAAAAGCATTTTTCGGCCTCTTAACGTTTGGAGAAAAGCTTTCCTATTAAACATTTCACCAAATTTATGATTTTTGTGCCAAAAAGGGAGAGTCATTCCTTTAAATTTTTTTAAAAAAAATGATTTTTTTACAAATGTATTTCAATTTTAGGTTTATGGAAGAGTCCTTCCACGAACTCTAAATTTTTACACTAAGTTTTCTTATAGCTGAAATCCAATGGAGAGTTCTTCTTAGAGTTCTTACATTCTTAACCTTTCGAGCACAAGGGAGAGTCCTTCTTTGGATCATATTTTTCATTGAGGGAGAGTCCTTCCTCAAATTTGATAATGTAAGCTAGCACAATTCGACTCATAATCTCCAAATTGCAAATTCGTCAATCAATATGGGTAAGGATGTTACAGTTGATATTGCCGATGATGGAACTTTGATTCATTAATTAAGAGTCCTTATTGATGGAGAAAACTCTTGAGGCTTTAATTAACATATTCCTTTTGAATTGGAGTCCCAATTAAAAGGAATGAAAATCTATACTCATATTGGTTCAATTATAAAAATTCACTTCATACACCACACACTCAATTATTTGGACACCAATAACGAGATGAATGATGAATGAGCCTAGAGTCCTCCTCACTCATCATGAATCTGTAGGAGCCTAATAATGCCTCTTCAAAATTAGAGTCCTAATTTTGCAGGGGGAGGGGGGAATTTAATAAAAATCATAATTAAAGTCAGAGTCTCAATTCATCATAGGGTCATTCCTTCTACTTATGTTCTTGGGATAACCCCGAATAGTGAAACACCAAACATTCCTGTAGTAAATTGGGAACTAACATTGTAATTTAAACCCTAAAAATCATCGATTTTAAATTATAAAGAGCACATCCTTAAATTTACTTACCCTTCTTGAGAGACAATGTGGGATGCCCAACACCTTCCTTACACATGCAAGGACCTCGAATCCAGAATCTCTGTCTCAGAAGTGGTAAAATTATTTTTTTTTAAACAATAAATGGTTTTTTTTAATTTTTCTCAAAATTAAAGTGGTGACTCCTCTCTTCCCACTTCAGCGAGAATCGTCCGGCTATTGCAAAACCCTTATGACAAAGCACATGTCAAAGTAATGAATAAGTATTTTTATGGTCTTTTTTATGATTTTATGAACTTAAATGTAAAATACAAAGAAAGGTAGAAAAGAGTTAAACTTGCAAGCTGCTTTTAATAAGTTTACACGCCACATAAGAAATCAGCAAGGGATGGAATTGATTGTCCTTTGATAAGCAAAGCATTGCAAAGAAGAAACAAAACCTAAGAAAGTCACCACACCTATTGGTGATAAGACAAGGAACATGCCACACTTTGATGCAATGTGATAAGTGAAAAGAGCATAAAGCAAAGCTTTATTGAAGGAAAATAATGAATATCTAACAAATGAAAATAATGTAGAGTTTAGGCCTTTATACGTGCACTTACAAATAAACATAATTTTACTGGGAAAACTAATTACATAAACCATTTGTAACCAGGAAAACTTAAGTAAACTAGGAAAATTAAATAATTAGGAAAAGCCTTCTCTCCACCATTCAACATGTCGGACGCCACCTTGGTGGGAAGATATTTTAAATTCGTTTTTCCTCCTTGCCTTGTGATATCTTAGAGAGATAAGATAGACTTTCTTGAACTCAGGATTAAAAGATAGGGTTTTGGCCCTATCCACAAAAAATAACCAATCATCAACCACCTTTCTTGCCATACGCCAATCAAGAAGCTTGGTAGGAGTTTGGACTTCTTTTTTCTATGCTTAGATAGGATTTAGATGTGATAAAATAACATAAATATGGTTTCCTTAAATTAAGGCATAAAATTAGGAAAGGATAATTATCACACTTATCTACGTGTGAATGGATAAACATCATCCAAAAACATATTTCAAATCTCTACATGCATTCATATACACACCATTAGAGTTTTATTGGGCCTATTGTGTTTTCCAAGGGCATATGCAAATAGGCTTAGTTTTTCATAATAATTACATCCCATACTATTGTATTCCATGCATATCCCATGCAAACCATGGATAATTAATTACTTTTGAAGCATACATGCAAGTTGCCCCATGCATGCCCCTTATTGATCATGTAATCTCAACTTTTGCTTCCATCTTACAAGTTTATGTTAAATATGTTCAAGCATGCTCTAAACTTGTATTTTCCATGTTTCAGGCCAATAACTTGTCTTTCACAATTCCCATGAAATTGCTTCAAAGTTTCAAAATTGGTGAAAATTTTTTACCTCTTATAGGCACCACATGAAGCATTGATGCCTTTCTTGCTTGGTTTATAATTTAATCACTCACTCAATAATAATTAATTCATAATTCAAAAATATACGGTTAAGCCATGAGGAGGAGCTATTTAATTCTCTTTAGCCTCTGTGTTATATATATATATATATATATATATATATATATATATGGCGTCCATTAATTTCTCCATTTCTTTTTCTGGTTGTAACTAAACCATTGATGCCTTTATAATTCAATCCCTCATTAATACTAAATAATTATAGTTTAAAATTTTATAGTTACATCTCATAATAAATTTATTTTGTAGCTTATTTCTATTATTATTATTATTATTATTATTCTTTATTTTATTTTCTCAATCCAACCATATATTTAAGAGTAAGAAAACAAAATTAAATTAAATTATTTTAAAAAAATAGTTGAATTGACAGAAATTATGAATTAAATTAAAACAATCAAATGAAAGTTAATATTATTTATTTCTTTTGATTTAGAGTTGTTATTTTCTTGCAGCTCAGCTAATTTCTCCATTTCTTTTTCTAACCGAATCATTAATGCCTTTCCTACTTGGTTTATAATTTAATCACTCACTTATTAATAACTAATCAAATCATAATTTAAAAATATACCGTTACTTGTCATAATATTTTATAGTTTAATTTTATTATCATTAATCCTTATATTACTTTTCTCACTCAATTGTTAACCATGTGTTTAAGAGTAAGCAAATAACAGAACTAAAATATGTTTTTTTGTAAAAAAAAAAATTGAGCTAACACAAATTATGAATTAAATTAAAACAAATCAAATAGAAATTAATATTATAGTTAATTAATATAAAGTCAACCTATATTCTCCAAATAAAATCACCTAAATACACAATCTATAGTTTTTATATAGTCAATGCAATATTTTTCTAAAAAGTTGAGAAATACCTTTCAAGTCTTCACTATAATTGGGTTAGTAGTATTTTCCCGTCATTTGTTTTCTTTGCATTGGATTATTTTATTGTTTTAGTTAAATAAATATTTTTTTTTGCAACCAAAGAATGTCAAATATAAATGAAAAATATGATTACATTGAAAATTTAACTGTAAGCAAAGATGATTGACAAATGAAAGTTAGAGTATTAAAATTATATAATGATATCCTTTATAACCAATTGAAATTTTATGAGTATAGAGATAATTTTAGTCAGCAAAGAAAAATATGATATGAAATGGAAGATATTTTTTAGAAGAACACTGAAGAAAGATTAGTTGAAGCCAATTTAAAATATAGAAGGAATGCAATACTTTTATCAACAAATCAAATATTAAAATAGCCCTAGTTTGTAATCTATCAGATAAAGTTCAGTTCAGCTCCACCCAGTTTATTTGAACAGTAGAATAAGTAAAATTTAAATTATTTTTTATGAATAAAAAAATTTTAATATATTTTAAATAAAATAATTATAAAAACTACCATTAATTTTTGCATAAAATGAATTTAATATAGTTTTTTAATTAATTAGGTAAATTAATTTAAAAAATTACTACTAGAATAGAAGAAAATTATTTAAATTAAATTAATTAAGAGAAAATTCTCAATAAAATTTAATATAATAATAAGAATTTATCATTATTTAAAAGGACATGAAATTACATTTCGCTAGTAATTAATATGGCTTAAACATCTTGAACACTATCTTATGTAGCAATCCCAAAAATCCGATTAAATAATGAATAAAAATATGCTCAAAGAAATAACAAGGAATCAAAAATTTTTTAGCATAATTCATGTATCACAAACAACATTAGCTATTAGGCTATTACTCCACCAGTCTACCTATTACCTTAACAAAGTATACCAAGACTTTATATACAGAAATCTGGAATCAAAACATTTGATAGGACCTCCCATTCCAAATTTTCAAGATTATAGCAACTTCAGATTCGGATGTTCTTATCATTGTCTCCCACAGTGCCATTCATCTGGGAGTGATGCTAGGAATAACTCCACTGACAAGGTCGCTGCCAGAAACATCGGACGACACATAAGGATGCTTCACCATAGATGATGAAGATGGTGAACTAACTAACTTTTCAGGATCACTGGTCACTTTATCTGTTGTTTTCGTGTCAGACTCTGGCATCATCAGCCATATAGTTTCAAGTTCACGGACCACATCCGCCATTGAAGGTCTTGAATCTGTCTCATCCTCACAACACTTGATGGCTAAATTCAAGAACTTCTCCACACAGTCAGAAGGATAAGAACCCATACGTCCATCAATGACCGAGAATATCATACCAGACTGGTATGAAACATTGACCTGATGAAGATAAAATCCAAAAACATATTTAAAAAAAAAAAAAGATTATCAAAATTGTTTTCTATAGTGTACTTGCAGATCAATTGCCATATAATGATATTATCAACATATGTCAACAAACAATAGGTATTAATTCCTTTCATTCTTTATATACAACGTTATGCTTTACACTTCAAGCAAAACATGTAAGAAAATACTCATACAGGTCTGTGAGCACAATTTCCTACCCAAGTAACCAACCTTCGATTTGCGTAATCATTGCTTCAGCCACTATTCTATATGAAGCAATACTGATCAGAGTTCTTGATTTGGCACCTCAATTACCCAGAAGAGACCCAAATCATCAAAGGTTAGTTATAAATTTATCCAATTAGCCAAACTGAATTTTGGGATATTTATATGGCAACTGACTTGAACAAAATATTTTCTTATATTGTGGGGCCCACATAATTGTAATTATTTTTAAAAAAAAAAAATATATGACACCATACATGTGGGTCTCACTCACAACTAAAAAAAAAAAAAATTGCCCTATAGTTGGCTGCCATGTAAGCATCTAAAACTTCAATTTTAACCATTGAACAAATTTACAACTAACATTTGAAATTAGACAAAATTGCTAGAATTAAAAGGTTTGTGAATGATTACAAAAAGTCAAACTCAAAAGTTTGACTTTTTTTACCATTAAACCTTACATAGGGCTTGTATGGTGTAAAATAACCCATTACCTGAAACCAAATAATATATAAATAATGTTTTTGTATGCCTCAAAAATTAAATCTTACATGGTTCTTTTAGCAATAAAATTGTACTTTCTAAAAGAATAGAAGAATCATCAATGCAACACTAACCGAATAAAATTGTTATTCTGCTACTTGGCAATTGCAAAAGTATGGTTTTGATGGCGTGAACAAAGATTGATATTTTTTTTTGCAAATTTTTCTAAAATAGAATTTTATTAACCCTTCTTGGAGGAGAGTAGTACAACATGACCTAGAAGCATTACACATTTCTGAGGATTTAACCCAAAATCGTTTAGAGTGGAAAAAGCGAGTCCATATAGCCGACCCCAAATTTTTGGGATAAAGGCTTAGTTGAGTTGAGTTGAGTTGAGAATTTTATTAATCCTTGGTTGAAACCAAATCAAGTAGGGGTGGAACTGGATGATTTGCATAACTCTCCCTCTATCGATACTAAGTCTCATCCTTCCATCCGACCGTGCTTTCTTTATTAATTTGTTTAATTTTATATACAACCTTATTCTGGTTCTCAAGTGGTAATTAATGTTTTTTGGTCTTTACCCCTTGTTATGGAAAGTCAATCATTATATTATTTCTGTGTATATTCTGTATTCTGTATTCCTATTTAGGATTTCTCATTTAGGATTTCTTCCTAATTAGTATAACACAATTATAGGAATCAATTGTATATAAATACCCATGTACAGATTAATTGAAATCAACGAGAATCATCTCTTTCTACATGGTATCAGAGCAAGTCATCTAGGGTGACTATTTGTTCTCACCACCCAGCTCAGGAGAGACCTTGGCCGCCGACCGGCCGTTTCGACTCCGATCAACATTGCCAACGTCGCCTCAATCCCCTCATTCCACCACTGTGTCGTTGTTCGATCCAAGACACCATTAAAGGACTTCTAAGATTTGGCACTCATATCTTATTTCGGTATTTGCTTGATTTGTGATTTTGGATTATTTTGCTACTGTAAGCACTTTGGATTAGCGTTTCGGTTAGTTTTCTTTGTCTCAACAAATGGCAGACAATAAGAATGTTATTTCTGATGTGATTCCGATGATGACTAAGATCACGGAACACAAACTTAATGGTTCGAATTACCTGGAGTGGAGTAAGACTGTTAGGGTCTATTTGCATAGCATTGATAAGGATGATCACCTTACTAAAGATCCACCTACTGATGATACACAACAAACTTGGCTAAGGGAGGATGCTCGGTTGTTTTTGCAGCTTCGGAACTCGATTCACAGTGAGGTAATTAGTTTAATTAATCACTGTGAATTTGTTAAGGAAT
Organism: Hevea brasiliensis; assembly: GCF_030052815.1. NCBI lineage: Eukaryota > Viridiplantae > Streptophyta > Magnoliopsida > Malpighiales > Euphorbiaceae > Hevea > Hevea brasiliensis. The sequence continues at coordinate 42,412 of NW_026614937.1, forward strand.
TGATGGATTACTTAGATTTTCTCAGATTCGTAAAGGGAATATCTCCGTATTTTTGATGTTTGTAAGGCTTTCTAACGTGATGAGTAAGATAATAAGTCTCTAACTGCTTATTTTTTGGTTTTTAAACGTATATGAGGAACTTAATGTATTGTTGCCTTTTAGTTCGATGTGAAAGTTCAAAGAGTCCAACGGAGCAACTTGTCGTTATGAGTTTTCTTGCAGCCTTCCTTCAGAGTATGAGATCGCTAAATCTCGATTCTTTCCAGCCTCGAGATTTCCTCTTTGCATGAAACATTCACACGGGTCCTTCGTGCAGAGTATCCAATCTTCACACCGCCAAGAGTGCTCTTATTAGCCGTAATCCAAATGGACAACAGGTAATAGAAGAGGAAGTAGAGGAGGAATTACGAGCAATGTAAGTAATCGCGCAATGGAGAGGCTAGTTCTAATCGAGACTCAAGAGGAGTCATTTGTTATTATTGTCATGAGCCCGCCATACAAAATATAATTGTCCGCAACTTCAGAGGAAAAATCAACGATCACGGATGGCAAATATGGCGGCAGAGGATTCTACAGATCTTCCTCTCCGAGAAAACCGCTTTGGTATCTGCAGAGGATTTTGCACAGCTTTTCCCGATGATCGAGCATCTCTAAAGCCTACCGGTTCCTATCATCTGCGATCACGAGTCGAGTAAATCCACTACATGCCTTGTGTCTTCCTCATCCAAATGGGTTATTGATTACGGTGCAAATGCATCACATGACGTAATTCTAGTCTTCTATCCGCTTTTCCTAATCCCACTTCCTCTATTACTTTAGCCGATGGTTCTACTTCTTGTGTCATGGGTTCTGAATCGCGAATCGACTTCACAATTTCTTTGTCATCTGCTTTGTGTCTACCAAATTTCTCTTTAATCTACTTTCATTAGTAAACTTACTCGTACCTTAAATTGTTCTATTTCCTTTTTTCCGATCGGTGTTTGTTTCGTGACCTTACGACGGCGTATTATTGGTAGAGGACGTGAGTCAGGTGGTCTCTACATTCTGGAAAATCATGTACCACGGTCGCTTGTTTGCTCCAGTAACGTAACACCTCTTGAAGTTCAATTTAGATTGGGTCATCCATATTTGTCTACCATGAATAAGTTTTGTCCTCGCCAGTCTTTATCAAGACTAGAATGTGAGTCGTGTCGCTTGCAAAACATCATCATTTGCCTTCTGTGTCTAGAGTCAATAAACGGGCTTCATCCCCTTTTGAGTTAGTTCATTCTGATGTTTGGGGTCCTTGTTCTGATACTTCTAAAACTGGATTTCGTTATTTTGTTACTTTTGTTGATGATTACTCTCGTGTTACCTGGTTATATTTAATGAAGAATCGTTCTGAGTTGTTTTCTATCTTTTGTGCCTTTTGTAATGAAATCAAAACTCAATTTAATATTTCATGCGCATATTAAGAAGTGACAATGCTAAAGAATATTTTTCAAAGACAATTTCATCTTATATGACACAAAATGGCATTCTTCATCGGTCTTCTGTGTGGATACCCCATCCCAAAATGGCGTGGCCGAAAGAAAAATCAACATCTTCTTGAGGTAACTCGTGCTCTTCTTTTCGTATAAAAGTTCCTAAACACTTTTGGGCGGATGCGCTTCTACGGCATGTTTTTGATCAATCGTATGCCATCTTCATTCCTTAATGGGGATATTCCTTATACTACTTTGTTCCCTACAAAATCTTTGTTTCTGTTGAACCCCGTATTTTTGTTGTACTTGTTTTGTACGTGATGTTCGTCCATGAGTTACTAAATTGGATCCAAAGTCTCTCAAATGTGTCTTCCTTGGGTACTCCGGATCCAAAAAGGTACCTGCTTTCTCTCCTACTCTTAATCGTTATCTTGTTTCTGCAGATGTCACATTTTTGAGTCCACTCTATTTTTTCTCAATCATCCGTGTATGAGAGTCAAGGGAGGAGGATGATATCTTAATATATACTATCCAACCAATGTCTAGTCCTCTCTCACACTGCTTTTCTTACGTCTCTAGATCTACTCGGCCTCCCGTTGTTCATGTTTATTCCAGAGATTGAGATTACCACTCGGATCCTCCACCGGCTACTTCTGGGAGATCCTGCACTTCACCGATCATGATTACGATCTAGACTTACCCATTGCTCTTCGTAAAGGTAAACGTTCATATACTTACCCTATCTCTTATTTTGTTTCTTATAATAAATTGTCTTCTTGTTCTCGGTGTTTTGTTACTTCTTTAGACTCGTTCCTATCCCTAATCATTGGTGAAGCACCTGTCTCATCCTGGTGGTGTCTTTGCTATGAAAGAGGAAATTGTGGCTTTAGATGCTAATGGTACATGGGAACTGTTGCCTTTGCCCACTGGTAAGAAAGCTATTGGTTGCAAATGGGTATTTGCAGTAAAGGTAAATCCTGATGGTTATGTGGCTAGGTTAAAAGCACGCCTTGTAGCAAAAAGATATGCTCAGACATATGGGGTTGATTACTTTGACACTTTTTCTCCTATAGCTAATTCGCTTGTTTATCTCTTTAGTAGCTACATATGATTGGCCCCTGTACCAATTGGATATCAAGAATGCTTTCCTTCATGGTGATCTTCAGGAGGAGGTGTATATGGAGCAACCACCTGGGTTTGTTGCTCAGGGGGAGTTGGGTAAAGTTTGTAGACTTCGGAAGTCTCTTTATGGCTTGAAACAAAGTCCTAGGGCCTGGTTTGGGAGATTCAGTGAAGCAGTACAGGAATTTGGTATGCAAAAGAGTAAGTATGATCACTCAGTATTTTATAAGCAATCTGAGGCTGGTCTAATTCTCCTGGTGGTCTATGTGGATGACATTATCATCACTGGGAGTGACTCTGCAGGTATTTCATCTCTTAAAACCTTCCTCCAAACCCAGTTTGGACCAAAGACTTGGGATTGTTAAAGTATTTTTTGGGTATTGAAGTTATGAGAAGTAAGAAGGGTATTTTCTTGTCTCAAAGAAAATATGTCCTCGATCTATTGACAGAGACAGGAAAATTAGGTGCTAAGCCTTGTAGTGCACCAATGACTCCAAATTTACAACTGTTAGCAGGGGATAGTGAGTTGTTTGAAGATCCAGAGAGATACAAGAGATTGGTAGGAAAATTGAACTACCTTACTGTCACTCGTCCTGACATTGCTTATGCCGTTAGTGTGGTAAGTCAGTTTATGTCTTCCCCAACTGTTGCTCATTGGGAAGCCTTGGGACAAATCTTGTGCTATCTGAAGGGAGCTCAGAAGAGGTTTGTTATATGGTAATAATGGGCATTTGAATGTTGAATGTTTTTCAGATGCCGACTGGGCTGGATCTAAGGTTGATAGGAGGTCAACTACTGGATATTGCGTTTTTGTTGGAGGAAATTTGGTGTCTTAGAAAAGCAAGAAGCAGAGTGTAGTTTCTCGATCTAGTGCTGAATCCGAATACAGAGCCATGGCACAATCAGTATGTGAGGTAATGTGGATATTTCAATTACTAAATGAGACAGGTTTTAAGACCCCCCTGCCTGCGAAATTGTGGTGTGATAATCAAGCTGCTCTCCATATTGCTTCTAATCCGGTATTTCATGAGCGGACCAAACATATTGAGATTGATTGTCACTTTGTTCGTGAAAAGATTCAACAATGATCATCTCAACAGACATATCAAAACCGAGAGCGGTTAGGAGATATTTTCACAAAAGCTCTGAATGGAGCTAGGATTGACTACATTTGTAACAAGTTGGGCATGATTAACATCTATGCTCCAACTTGAGGGGGAGTGTTATGGAAAGTCAATCATTATATTATTTTTGTGTATATTCTGTATTCTGTATTCCTATTTAGGATTTCTCATTTAGGATTTCTTCCTAATTAGTATAACACAATTATAGGAATCAATTGTATATAAATACCCATGTACAGATTAATTGAAATCAACGAGAATCATCTCTTTCTACACCCCTAAAAGTTGAATTGACAAGTTTATGAGGAAGTTTATTCTAATAAGTATCTACACAAGCATTTAAAGTAATATTCTTCTCTCTGATGCTATATTGCAAATATACTTCTACGACCCAAAGAACAAGCCTTTTACAAATAAGCCAATTCATGAGGAATTTCGCAGATCTAATCTTTTTCCTATTCAAATATCAGACCTTTGTTTCTATGTTTTTCACATCAAGAATTCTTTGAAAACGAAGAGATGTCATATAGATCTATTTTACTTTCCCTTCATGCAAAATTATGCGCCCATTCCACTATTGCAATGGTGGTGCAACAGAGAAACTCAATTTGAATTGACTTGTCAATTGTCTAAAAATGTTTGGTAAAATTTCAGTTTGAGAATTATGATAACTAAATTATTCAGATATTTTATGTTCAACTATTATCGGTTTTCTTAAAAAGAAAAGTTACTATCCAATTCAACCTAAGTTACACTTATTTTTCTACTCCTCTCAGCATGTATACATGATAACCAAACCTTTATGGTTACTTGTTCCAGCATTAAGCAAAATGCGGAGGAGGTACTACATCAACAAGAAAATGCTACCAATGATTGAATTGCATGTGTTGTTGCCTCACTAGTCTTTCAAATGAGAAGAGTATGTAACTGTGAGTATAATATCCCAGTTCTCTAGAACAATGTTTATTAAATGCAAGATACACTTCAACTAAAAGAGGTGGCAGCCATTACCTCTCGAACAATGTTTTTCCCATGTGAGATCGGTTGCATCCCTGTCAAGAGCTCCAGAAATACAACACCAAGGCTATAAACATCACTCTTATCGGTCAATTTATGTGTTAGAAAATACTCTGGATCAAGGTAACCCTGCAAAGTCAAAATAATGTTTGAGACATCAGGATATCCCTACTTACAACAGATCAAAAAGCTTTAGTATATTTATCAGTTGACATACTCTTCTTAAACTTGGTTATTCTTTTCAAAATCAATTAATAAGTGGTGATTAAAAACCATGATTCAGAACGTCCCGACCTACAAATATACAACAAATTTAAATAGTTTTCTCCTTAATGGATTTTGGAGTATGACTTAATGAGTCAATTTGCTAAAACACAATGTTTGTCATCACATTGAACAAATAAGATTCAAATGTTTGTTGTTTTATCCATTTGCAGGTTAATGAACTGTGATGCAATTCATTACTTGTATCCAAAATGTCGAGATGCGGATATGCTACAAACTGAGTGCTAATGATAAAACAAAAGGAACAAAGAAGGCCAAGATCAACTCCCTGAAGAAGGGAAACTTGGAATTTAGTAGTCTTTCTAGAGAATATAGATATAGTAAACTTACTGGAGTACCCTTCACTACTGTGGACACATGAGCTGGCACAGCCCCTTCAATATCTGGTACTGGGGCAAGTCTTGAAAGTCCAAAATCAGCAACCTTTGCATTATAATTAGAGTCGAGTAATATGTTGCTTGCCTTTATATCTCGGTGGAAAATTGGAGGATCAGCATCCTTATGTAGGTAGAGGATTCCTTTTGCTGAACCCAAGGCAATTCTCACTCTCAATGCAAAACTCAAGGGTTCTTTAGACTTGGCTGTGATACCACCCACATATAAGATTAATCAGCTATTGGACCCGTCAAATATAGTAATTTATAATTAAATTGAAGATTTTATATATAAGGAAAGAAGATATGCACTTTAGCTGTTTCTTGGTTACAGTTGAGATGAATGACAAATAATAATAATAATAATAATAATAATAATAATAATAATAATAACAATAACAAAAGGAATTAAAAATGAAGCCCAAAGGAGAAAATGAGATGTACCAGAAAGATGGTCTCTAAGGGTGCCATTTGACATAAACTCATAAACCAACATCTGCAGGCATAATTGAATACATATTAAGCTTTTCCCAAATGATAAATTTTAACATCACTAGAGAAATAAGAAAAATAAAAGAATTATATTTGGCATAGAATGACAAATTTTTTCCTCATTGACAGAATCACTTATAAAGGGAAAAAAAAAACTTTCTGTACCTCCTAAATGCCATTTCTAGATTCAAATTGTTTCTTTATTTTCCCAGAAATTATTTAGCAATCAGAATAACAAAACATAAGCCTTTTACATCTCTCAAAGTTGGCACTACTGCCTAAGAGTTGTGGCCTAACTGTTAAGGCTTCAATCACACATGGGGTGAGGGCTCATAGGTTTTGACTTTTGAGGCTTGCAGCAATGCGGGAGGCAACAAAGACTTGTGCCTACAGCTTACCCTATGCCCATGATTACTCTAGCAGGGGTTTTTATTTGGGTAAAAAAAAAAGAACCTGAACTTTCCCCAGTCTCCTCATAATCCACCAATTTAATAGAACTGACTTCCTAAAAGGATGAGAAAGACAGGCAGGATTTGATTAATTTAACTGACAATGTGAAGACTATGAAGGTGAACTTAAAAAATTGTGAAATATATATGAGGGTACCTGTTCACCTTCTTCATCACAGTATCCAACCAAAGAAACAAGATTCCTATGATGTAGCCTTGACAACAATTCTATTTCTGTTAAGAACTCCTTCTCACCCTGTAAAGAATGCTCCTGAGCACGTTTGATGGCCACAACTGTGCCATCAGCAAGAATGCCTCTATAAACTTTTCCATATCCTCCTTGACCAACTTGAGTGGAGCTACTAAAATTATTTGTAGCCAAGGCCATTTCAGCATAAGTAAAATCCTTCACTCCATCAATTTTTAGAGAGGCTTTAGATGCTAGCACAAACAGAGGCAAATGTTAGACATGGAACTGTTTAGACCAAAAGATTTTAATTTCCAAACACTTGAACAGCATTACCCATGAATCTCAGAAAATTTCATAATCAAATTTTATCTTTTGTTATACAAGCATAAACGATACAGAAATGGCATGAGAATAGGCATTGTTGACCCAAAACTTGAGAAGGAATCATGGGAAAACATAATATATGTGCATTTGCAATCTAGTCATGGGAAACACTCACCATGACGTCTTTTTGAAATTGCACGATAGTCTCTCATATGTGTTCTCACGATTAGAAGTGAAATAATTGCAGATAATGTAACTGCACCAGCAATGGCACCCAATACTATGCCAGCCAAGGCACCCTTGCTTATACCAGATGATGATGGTGAGGCAACAATCACTGTGACATCATGAGAACCATCAGCATAATAACATCAAAGTTATGCAACAATTTTATCACATACTTGTGTTGAAGAAAGTATACCAGACTCATAACTTACAACTAATAACTTACAACTTGATTCCTCAGCACATCAAAACTCAAATTAAACTAAGCTTTATAATCATTCAGTTTCATTATAGGTTATAATCCCTAGCCTACTAGCTAGAAGACAAAAATATTACACTGCTATAGCACAGGCATGACATGCATAGACAAGATGAATTGCAAATGACACCACCTAGAGATGTTTTACCCTTGGTTCAATATATTGCACACAAGTGAATAACACAGACATTGATAATTATAGGCAAGCTTCAAATATGCAACAAAATAACAAAGCATTATCACAAAATTATATGTTTAGAGAACTCTTTCTAAGATTATTCATCAAGCATGCAATACTTTCTGGCATTTGCAAATGCAAATTAGAAGACATTTTTTTTGGTAAGAAATAAGTGCATACAACTTACCTGTTAAATAAAATTGTTATTAGCTACAAATGTAAGCAAAAGAATCAGGTCAAATTTCAGCTTATTGCCAATAGATGAGTACTGGTAGGACTTCACAATTCTTGAGCACACGAAAAATGTTTATAGCCATCCTAAGTTTACCATCTAATCACTGGAGAAGTACAGGAAAACATGAACCCAAAGTTCAAATTCTTTCACATTTTTTACCAGATGAAAATATATGTAGGGCAACTAAAATAGGCATATTTTTGTTTTGAGACAAACCATTCTTATAAGGATCCAACAGAGTGAAGTAGATAAGTTCGTAAGGTCCAAATATTTCGTTATCAGGAATTCCCCATCCGGTGAACTTGCTCATGATACGGAGAACCTCACTTGTATTAAAGAGATGAGAACTTTTGTTGCTAGCATCATAGACAGGAAATAGCTGCAAGTACATTTTCAATCTAGGTCCTACTTCCCATTGGAAGTTCTCAAGGTATAACTGATAAAGTTCCAAGTTGAGACCAGAGGTCAAATATTCTTCAAACATATATTTGTACTCTAGAAAACTGAAGAATCCAGGACTTTTCAATCGATATCCAACGAGCAGAGGGGCAGCACAAAAACAACGTACAGGAGATGTTGGGGAATATACGTAAGGACATGCTTGAAGGGGACAGCTATCGGTAGTGTTTGTCAAACCCTGCTCGTCTAAATCTTTGTTTTGATATCCACAAAATTGGAGCAGGTTGGAATTTGAGCATAAAGGGTTGCCTTGCAGCCTGAAAATTATTCGGAACTATTAGGGCGTGTAAAGGCAAACACATACATCATTAACATCAGGACATAAAATGTTATGAAAGTATGAAGCAAACCAGAGTGAAACATTCTGAGGGAGACTAATAGTGCCATCACCAGAAATGTTTGTGAGTCTATTGTTCTCAAAATCCCTGAAACATCAAAGAGTGGAAAAACCATTCATTAGAAAAAGGGCTGTGAGATACTACAAAATTATAGCCCACCGAGAGATAAAACGTTTGTTCTTAACAGTTATGCTGAAAGCCACTAATGAGATAAACTCTTTATTTTAGATACTGATGATAGATGCTCAAGAGAGCTAATAAATTGGAATTTGTGTTTGCATTCACCACAGTTTTACCAAGAAAAACAATGACATTTTCATTTCAGATCTTACAAGATAAGTTCTTCAGATGCATTCAGAGTCCGACTTTGCCAAAGGGTAGATGGAATGGAGCCATTCAATGAATTGTTTGCAATTGACCTGTCATGGAAAATGGTTAAGCCATTTATTTTACTACAGAAAACAGAGTTCAATTTTTTCCATGTGTATTATCTAATTTATTAGCATAAAAAACTGGCAGCTTTAATAGAGACATAAATCAAGACAGAATTTGGCTCAACAAAACGTAACCTATTGTAACAATTAAGAAATGAGAAAGTTAAGAAAATGCTCACAATCTTTGAAGAAGAGGCAGGCCCGAAAAGTTGGCAGGAATACTCCCGGTAAGCTTATTGTTAGATAAATCACTGCAAACATTGGTTAGCTAGTGAAAATCACTTTTGAAGAAAAATCAATAGTAGCATAACCTTCAAGATTTCAAATACTAAAGACACTTGGAGATTATTTTAAGTAAATACCCATACATTTTATTCTGGCTAATGATGCAAAAATGCAAATGGTGCAAGATATTGAAATCTTACATGGTTGTAATATTGTCAGAAAGCCTTTCAGCAGGTATGGATCCATTTAGCTGGTTTGAACTGAGGTCTCTGAAAATTATATCCAAATTTGTAAGTGAAAAGAAGAACCAGCACAGATCTTAAAATAGGAATAAATAAAAGTTTATTCAGTCTAATGCATTTCAAATTCCATTTGGAAAGCCACAACTTGCAATTAATGGTTCAGAAAGGAAAACTCGATATATAAACTTACAGATATCCAAGGTTTGGTATCCGGCTCAGGTCAGGGATTGGACCTTGCAAATTACAGTTTCTCAGACTCCTGATAAGGCCAAAGAAAACGCAGAGAAAATGTAAATTAAATAATTAAATGCAGAAATATTGTAACCAACATGCTTCGACTATAATTTGGAAGCTCATTAAGCTTCTAACTTGTGACACCCAGTTGACATGATATATCCCCATTTCAACTACAATACATAATTTATCTTCATTTCAGCCATGGATGTTGCTACCTTAATGTTCATAAAGGTGCAAATGAGATAAGCCAAGCTGAGTATGATAGTCTTCAATCTTGGTTCATCCTATTTTAAGTTAACTCAAGCTCAAACTGAGTTCAAATTGAGTTCAAATTTCACTATTCAATCTTGGTTTGAATAGAAGATACCGAGCTTAGTGCTACAATCAAGGCTTAAGCAAGAAACATTTTTTGAGCATTTCCAAATAATCTATTTACAACTTTCACCATTAAAGTAATAAAAAAAGGGAAATTTTCAAAAAAGCATCCTGCGATTTCACGCCTTATGACTTAAGTGACAAAAGTTTGCTTTTCACCGAATAGGTGCCCTATGGTTTTTCATCTTTACTTTATCTCTTACTCCATATAATGCTGTTAATCATCCATAATTAAACTAAGTGGAAGCCACATCAGCAAGACATTAACGGGAGGAGGTATAGAGTAAGAGCACGTAACCACATGGTACATATTTGGTAAAAAAAAAAAAAAAAAAAAAAAGCTTTTGTCCTTTAGCGGTAAAGCACAAAACCACATAGTACTTTTTTGAAATTACCCCTAAAAAAAAAAGATTAAACTCCAACAAACCCTACTGCAATTGACTCATCCACAGGAGCCAAATGGCCTCAAATTTTCAAATGAAAGAACAGCCTGAGGCCTCTTTATAAGGAGGAGGTGATGCCCTCCCTATATTACTTGGGGTACCTATATTCCAACGCCAATAACTTCTAGCTTAATTATTTATTTTATTCATATGACTACCACTACAAATATCCCAAAACATACTATAGCTTTAAACTAGTTTTCCACTAAAAGATGAAATTCTTGCAGCTTAAAATTGGTTACCTAGCAACTTATATCAAGCTTCAAACTAGTCATATAACAAATACAAAAAAACCCTATTCCTGAACATATTTGGGCTTCACCATATACATGTTCTTTTGTTTATTAGCGAAACCTAAATATTTATGCTCATAAGTCCATTTCTTCGAACTTTATAGATAAAAAAGGAGCTACTAACAATCTTGACCATGAGTTATTCACTGAGTGAGATGCATGTTCATTTAGACCCCTATGGCTGTGTGCTAAAATTTTAATTAAGAGGAATAAGTATTAAGAAATGGGTTGCCTTGAACTGAACAATGGATCATCAAGCGAAGAGGCTTTGATGCCACATTGATGAACCTCTCAATCTAAAGGCTCCAACTTATAGGTGACGGCTCAATAATACATCCTATGGTAGAAATATACAATTAATTCAAAAGCCTAAGCTTGTTACTTGAACCAGCCCAAGCATTATGTTAAGAGGTCTTATCTTGTCTGTTCATCAATGTGAGATTTAACTCTTTAACAATGGTCCACAGACCTAAAGACATAATCCCATCCATAATTTATATATAAATGCCAGCAAACTGCTATGTGGCCTCCTAAAAGCACTTACAAATGTCAGATTGCATTTTGCACTTACAATTTCAACAGTTTAGTCATGTCGCCATAAGAATCCGGAATTGTTGCCCCATCAAAGTTGTTGTTATCAAGTTGACTGAAAAAGACAAAAAAGAAATCAAGGCAACATAAAATAGTTAGAACAGAATCTACAAAGATAAGGTCTATTATAGGGGAGCAGACATAAGGAAAGATGAAATCCTGCTTCATCTCTAGGGAAGTAGAGAAACCATACAGTATAAGTAAGTTTGGCAATTCAGAGAACTGTGGTGGAAGATATCCAGATAAGTTGTTGCTGTCCAGAAGGCTGAAAACACATTAACAACAAATGAGCATAGTAAGTGATCAGAACAAGAAAGGGTATAATTAAACTGAACTGAAGATGTTCATGGACCCTGCTATAGCTGCAAATAAATGACACACTTCTCATACGAGTCTAGCCAATTTCCAACTTACAAGTGAACAAGTTTTGGTAATCTGGATAGTTCCGGTGGGATTTGCCCGCTAATCGAATTGTTGTTCATGTGACTGCCCAAAAGGAAAAGAAAATATAAATATGAAGTGAAAATTATGTAAAAGAATCAATATGTCCCAGCACTGGTTTTTAGGCTAAATAGCATCAGAGAAACTCTTACAAGTGCTGTGTACTGTTCAAGTTTGCAAATGAAACTGGGATTGATCCCGATATATGGTTCTGATCAATCTGTATTCTGTTCAAGATTGGAAGATTGCCAAGCTCTTCAGGCAAGGGACCTGTTAATTGGTTTCCATTCAGAAGCCTGAAAGCATAAGTATCATAGAATAAGAACTCAAGATATATGTGTAGCGCATAGTAATGCAGCAATAAAATAACTATATTCAGATTTGTGCCTTCGTCAATATTAAGTGAATGATATTATAAAAAGAAAACTGCAAAATTTAAGATCACAAAACTTTTCAATGTCTAAGTTGATAAGCATATTTGCACTATCTGCTCAATAAGAAAAGTGGTAGTTTAACTTACAGGAGTACCAAAGATTTTATGTTTCCTATCTCCTTCGGTATACTCCCACTTATGTTGTTCCACATAAAATCCCTTCAACAAGATCAAAAGAGAATGGTTATCATCAGGAAGGAGAAAAAAACAGTGATATAAATATCCATTCCGATAGAGAAATTTTAAGGGTACAGAAAGTAATCTGTGCCTTACAAAATTTCCATATAAGATAAGAGACCAAGTGACGGTGATAAAGTTCCAGACAGATTCATATTAAGTAGTTGCCTGCAAAGAAAATAAATGTAAAGAACATTTCGTTACAATTTTCTCATTTAAAAAAAAGGCCCTGAAGATACCTACATTCAGTTTGTAGACAAGTGTCCTTGAAACTATGTCTAATTATCAGAGTTTTTGAGTTGTGACAAGAATACAGCTGCTAGATACTGCTTGTCGAAAGTAGCAGTAAACTTTGAAAGCAACAATAAAGCAATCCAATTAATTGTACCAAAGAAAAAAAAGAAGTCATTATAGATTCTCAAATTCATTAAAATTTGATGATCTACTTTTAAAAATTGGTCAATTTTCAGCACATAGCTTCTACACTTGAAGGATGATTATGTTGAGCATTAAATAAACTGAAAAAATTTGAGAAAGTTTGTTCTTTGCAACAAACTAAAATAGAATTGTTTGTAACCAAAAGAAAAAAGCAACCTAACATGCTCTTGAAAGGAAAAGGTACAAAATTATACAGTTCTCTAACATGCAGATAGCCATCATCCTTTGTTTCATTGAAGCACAAAACTCCAGTCCAATTTGATGTGCATGGGTCTCCACGATTCCAATTGCTCAAATTTTTGTTGATATCAATCAAACTGCTCTTGATATCCCGCAATGCACTCACTGCAAATTTAAACATTTATCATACTAATTATTTCGTTTGCTTGACCAACTAAATATTATTGAAGAAATAATAAGATCGTCCTCATTTCTTTTCACATTTCTTTTATCAGAAATTAACATTAAACCAAAAGTTAGCCTGTTTCCAAGATCATCCAATACATGAATATGATCAATAGTCCTACTCTTCCATAAAAATAACTCTTGGAACTGACAAAATTTACTCTTTTATCACCTGAAATCATTTAATTCACACATATATAATTATTTTTTAAATTACCATAACATTAATGAAATTGATTTGAATTTCTGATTAAGAACTTTATGTACAAGCACTTTTACATCACCACATATTAATTCAATGCATTTCTAAGACTATAATTGCAGGATAAAACTTGTCAATGATTAGTTTAGAAAAGTTCTTTCTTTAAACTAAAACAAAGGGAAATGAAAGATAAGAGCAACAGTTCAAGCAAAATCACCTTCTGAAGAATGAGTAATGCCATCTTGTGCTTCAATGAGGAGAGGAGACCAACACAGCCACACAAGCAAAAAAGCTCCAAAAGTGAAAGTTCTTAATATAGGCATCCCAAGAATGGAAAACCCACCAGAACTATGAAACATCTCCTGCTACCAAAAACTAAAAACCCTTAAAAATTATCCAAATATTCCTCCTAGTAACAAGAAACAAACGACAGACATTCAATAATTAAAATTTAAACAAAGAGCTCATATATACCGACTAAAAGAGCAAGCAAAACCCTCCAACCATTAGCAAACAAAAGAATCAAGAAATGGGTAGACAGAAAAACACACCAATGGTATTGGTAGAAGACTTGAAGATAAACTGAGGAAGAAAAACTAGAAATTAGGAGCTTTGTTTTTGGTATTATTCTGACCAGGTCACCATTACGAATGCAGCAGAGATTTTTGATCATGATGATGATATAGATGATGAAGCTGATAGCCATCTTTTTCACTCACTCCCACTATGCAATATTATTTGTTGAATATAATAAAAGGATTTATAAAAAAATATAAAAAAGAGGGAGACAGAGAGAGAGAGAAAGTTAGCGGTTGTGATCCCTCAATGCCTGTAAGAAAACAATGTTTTGCCATGTGGATTTTGACTTTTGTTGGTTTGGAGGCTGATGGGGTTTTAATTCTTTGAATGGTTTTCTTTTGTTTCAAGAACAAACCCTTTAACTGGCGATTGCTGATAGATTTCTTGCGACATGACCAACCCAACCACCACCCAATCAAAAGGGAAAACTCCCTCGATGGTCCCAGTCCAACTACTTCTTCTCTTTTTTTTTTTTTTTTTTTTCTTTTTTCTCATTTTATTATCATAAATTTGGTTTTTTTCCCAATGACCAAATATATATATATATATATATATATATATATATATATATATATATATATATATATATATATATATATATATTTCAAAAAAAAAAAAAGTAAGCTACAACTGTGTACAGATTTGGTTGTCTTAATTTTTTAATATATTTTAATTAATTATATATTCAATAATTTTTTATTTTATATATAAAATAAAAATAATGATTTAACATGAAGTAATTAAAAAATATTCCTAAAAATTAAGAGCTTGAATTATATTTATTTAGTGCGACATCAACGACATGTTTATGTTCATTGTCCCTTATTGATTTTTATTTTTTAAGATGTATAATTATTTAATTAATAATATTTTTAATTAAAATAATTCATTAACTTAAAAAAAGTATTAATGGGCTATCATACCAATAGCTGGTCCCAACTACTACCATTATTATATGTGGATGCCGAAGATGTCATGCCGCTAATAATAATTAAATAAATATTGTTTGATAATGTATTATTAAATTTAAAATTCCAACTTGGCACTTGCATGTTCAATTACTGAAGTAAAAATCTCTTTAGGGTCTGTTTTTTCTGGTGGCCTCATTCTGGCAAAATTTTTTTTTTTCTGTTTTCTTTTTTTAGTAAAGAAAATTATTTATCTTATTTATTTAATTAATTGAGAAAGTTATAAACGTGAAGAAAATTTATCGAATTTGTTGATTTATACACTCTTCTTACTTTTATTTTTTATAAAATAAAAAAAAATTATTAATTAAAAATAAAATATAAAAATAAGAACAAATCAATATATATTTTTATATAAATGAAAAAAATAGCTTATATTAAAAATAATATAGAGAATTTGAAAATTATAATAGTGTTAATAGAGAGCATATAAGTTAGTTAATAGGCGGACTGTGTATTTTATTTTTTAATTTTATTATCTTATTAAAAATAATTTACATCTCGTATACTACTCTTCTTAAAAAAAAAAAACAAAATAACTCACTAATAAATAAATAAAATAATTGTATTAAAGAAGAAAAACATAACAAAATCATACACTTAATATCTACCTATAAGAAAATATCTAAGAGTTTATTTCCTCAACATAATCTATCAACAATGATAAATATTATAAAATATATTCTGAATTTGTTATAAATAGATGTAAATTTGAAAATTATTAGGAAAAATATAAAAAGAAAAGATAAAAAAGAAAGGGTATGATTGTCAATGATGAAAACACTTATCTATACCTATTTAAAAAAGAGATTAAGAAAAATAATGAGTGTTTAGTATAGGTGATTCAGCACTCTTATCTTTTAAGCAAAATATTTGATTCTCGTGGATAGAGATTATGCTCATTGTGAGCGTTCCACCTCTTAATGGACCAATCCAACATTAATATGATTAATTTTGTTCTATTACGCCAGAGATACCTATGTAATATAAAAAAAATAATAATAATAACTCAATTACTAACCGACTCTTCTTATTTTAATATTATTATTAGTATATAGGTGAAAATCTTACCGTATTAATGGATGAGATTTTGAGAGATTTAGATTCATGTATGATACCCTGATTCTCTACGCATTTTAAAAATATTAGCAGATCAATTAAATTAGCTTTACAATTTGTTTTAAAGATTAGTTGCCTTTTGATCAATTCCAAAAAGTTGCTCTGCAAAATCAAAAGAGGCAGGCAGTAGGTTGGAATTAAGGTCTACTTTGTAGATTTTAAATTTTTAATGTCTCACTCATGTAATAGACATTTCAAAGGCTTGTAGGAGTAAATAAAAGAGTAGTTCAACCATTTTTGGAAGTTGATTTTTTTTAAAGTCATGTTTGAATATAATAAAATTTATTATCATTTTTATAAATGATTTATAAATTTTATTGTAATTTTTCAATGAAATTAATAAGTATGTCCTAACTTTTGGTAATATGAAAATCTTTTTTTATCTAAACTTTTTATTTAAAAAAATTCCACAATTATTGAAAAAAAAAAGTAAAATTAAATAAAAGAATATATATATATATATTCAACCTTTCGTTAATAATAATTTAAATCATTACTTTTTTCAGAAATTTAAATCATTATTTTAAAAATATATTAAAATACTTTTAATTTCACAATAATTTACTCCGTTTTATTGTTAATTTAATTTTAATTAAATATTAGTTACTAGTAAGAAGTTTATTCTTCTCTATCGAGATTATCTATTAAAAAAATATTTTAATTATTTATATTTATTTTTTTAATGAGAAAATTATGTTATATTTATCTTATAATTTTATTAATAAATTATTACTTAAAAAAAATGCAAATATCACTTAATTAAAACTTACTTTATATAATCTAATCCACACATTATAATTTTAATTTTTGAGATTTTAAATTAACTAATGTACTAATTCTAAAAAATAAAAAATAATTAAAAGGATACAATTTTATTTTATTTAATGAAAGGAAAAAATGAGTTGAAAAATAAAAGGAAAAGTTTAAAAAGTTATTTTTTATTTTACTTAAAAAATAAATAGTAAGAATATTAAAGCGTATTTTTAAAATTTTTTTTTCCGAAATGATATTTAATGTATTTTTTATAATATACATAATATTTCTTGTAATTTAATCCTTAATAAAAAGCTTGAAGAGTACAATTATCACTTATTATTGAAGTTGTGAATTAATGAGTTTGACTCTTGGAGCCGCCTTTGAAGATATATGTTATTTGTCAACTTTTAAATAAATGAAAAAGACAATAATCATTTAATGTCTTAAACTAAACTTATAGACATATTACCATAACATGAAAGGTAAATTACAAGCAACCCCATAAATTTCATCTTACAAGCAAACCATCATTGTCTCCCATGTGACGACTCGCACCAATCAGCTGTCAAAAATGTTTAGAAAGACTATATCAATGTGAAAGAAAGTATAAATAGAAGCAGTCAAGGCATTAAAAGAAGTGACTTTAAATTCATCACCTCTAAAGATTTTTAACACAGGACACTAAACTCTTCAAATTGATGTTAATGACACCCATTGAGATGAAAAATAGTCATATATGTAAAAATGAAATTATAAAATTATTTTTAAAGGGTAAAAATAAATATTGATAAGAAATAAAATAAAATTTAAATGAAAATATAAAAATTAAAATAAAAAGATAAAGAATTAAATTATGAGTGAAATTTATACGAAAATAAATATATTAGAAGGAGAAATAATAATTTTTAAAAAATATATACTAAAATTTATAGGTAATTTTTTTAATTTTAAAAATTTTAGAGGACAAAGTAATTTTTTTTTATAAATGTATTAAAATTATTTTTTTAATTTTAGAAACTTGTGTGGAGGCCATGGTCCTTTGTAACTCCAAGTTGTGATAGTGCCTCTATGGAAGGGCAATTCAATTAATATTAGATGAGTGATACCGCTTGGCCTAACAATAACAAATCTCAACTATCCCAACTAACTCTAAGAATTTAAGTCATAAAATTCTAAACTCAAAATCCTAAAAATTTAAATTATAAACTCTAAAAACTTAAATTTTAAAAATCTAAACTTAAAATGGTAAAATTCTAAAGTATAAACTCTAAACCCTAAATTTTAAATTATAAATCCTAAAAACTTAAATCATAAATCTTAAAAATTTAAATTTTAAATTTTAAAAACGTAAATTTTAAAAATTTAAATCTAATTTTAAAATTTTAAGATTCAAAGTTTAAAATTTTAGGGTTTAGATTTTTAACGTTTTGACTTTAAATTTTAGGATGTAAATATTTAGGATATATATATATATATATATATATATATATATATATATATATATATATATATATATATATATATTATTGGGACACTGTTAGGATATGTTATTATTGAGCCAATTAATATTATCCTTAACATTACACACACATAAATAAGTGGTCCCATAAAAATGTAACCACAATGCAACTTTTTTTTAACTAATTTTAATAACTATAATTTCTAACTTTGTAATAGCTTGCTAATGTAATTTGGTTACATGTCACGGTTCCACTATAATTACTCCATTGTTTGGCTATTATATAACTTAAATAAATTTAATTTCCCTAAAACACATAATAAATCTATACAATATTAATTTATCATGATTTTTGGATAATATCTCACAGTAATCATACATATTGTTAAATAGAAAATAATATCTTATTCTATTATTCAGTTAAGAGCACTACATCCTCTCACCCATAGCTCTGCATCCTGAGCATTCCATCATCTAAAATAATTAAATTAAATACATCACAATTTTGAGTCTATTTGATTTAGCCGTTGAATACAATTGATAACTAATGGCTACAACTGTGCACGATTCCTGGAAATTTGAACCAAATCAAAGAACTGAACCGAAACAAAAAGAAGAACTATTATTGTAGGAATTGAACTGAACTGAACCGAAATTATTTTAGTATTTTAGTTCGGTTCTTATTGTTCTTTATCAAGAACTGAACTAGAATTGAATCAAAACTAGACTTAAACCAAAACTAAATTGAAAAATTGATTTATACATATGTATTTTTCTTATATGTTTTAGATATATTATATAGTTTCAATAAAATTATATATATTATATGCAATTAAGATAGTTATATATATAACTTAATTTCTTATTAACTTTATATATATATATATATATATATATATATATATATATATATAATTCAATATTAACTTTTATTATTTTTAATTATAAATATATTAATATAGTCATTGATTATCTTATTAAATCACCTTTTCATCATGTAGTATACTTTCTTGTTAAAAATTATATAATTGAAAAATATATATAAGATAGTAGAATATATTTATTAAGATATATATTATAAAGTAATTTAATTTATATATGTGTTATTTCATGAGATTGAATTATGATCCACTCAAAATGTTTGTGAGGCATGTGGTCATAGTGGAGAGTGTGAATTAAAATATTATTGAAAAGTCAATATTAATAATTGAATTCACTCAGTTTAAAATTACATTAGTTATTTTATTTTTAATTTGAAAAAGCTTTAATTATAATTTACAAAATTTTTGTAAACAACATTTACTATATTAAAATTAAATTTATTTTTAATACTTATTATTCTGAGTTAAAATTTAAATTAGTAAAAATTGTACATTGTCTAACAAAATTTTAACTTTAAATAGTTGAATAAAAATATAATAAAGAATTTCTATAAAGCAAAAAATTATGTAATTTTGTACTCTTGGTTTAGGTTATATTAATACTAACTCATATTATATTCGTTAATTTGTTGTTATTTTATAATTTTAATGGAAATATTATATGACTTATTATGTGTAGAATTGAGTGCTTACTACCATATCAAAATTTCAAACTTTTAGCAGAGTCGCAACTCTAACTCGTTATAACGTAACAGCCCAAGCGTCATGAGTCGAAGGGATTTGGGCAAAATGTTGGGCCACTTAGCTACCCCTATTCAATGCCAATAATCTATCCCCAACACTTGTCAGGGATTCAAACTTATTACTTTGGTTGTAATACTAATTGTAGAATCGAGTACTTACTAATGTGCCAAAAGTTTAAATTTTTAGTAGAGGCACAACTCTAACCTCTTATAGCATAACAGTCTAAGCGCTATACGTCGAAAGAGCCTAGGCAGGATGGTGGTCCACTAAGCTATCCTCACTCAGTGCCAATATTATGGATATTTGGTGTTATCTTAAATTTTTTTATATGAAATTGTTAATTTAATTTTAATATTTCTCTTGAGTAAGTTATTATGTTTATGTTATTTTATTGGTATTTTATTTTGATATTAGTTTTGTTATTTTAATATTACTGCTATTATTTTTATTGATATTTTGATGTTAAAAATATATAATTATTTTTGTTATTTTAAAAAGAATACAATAATACTACAAGTTTAAGTGCACGAATCGATAGCTGAATCGAATCGGAACTAAAATTGGAACAAAGAATAGAACCAAAACTGGAATAGAACAAGAATTGAAAGCACTTAGAACTGAATCAGAACCAAAACAAAAATTTAATTTCTCTTTTAGTTCTGAAAAATGAAAGAACCAAAGTTCAGTTTTGGTTCTGATTCTTGTTCTTACAAAGAACTGAATTGTAACCGAAACAACACAGTCTTACTGATAGCTATAACTAATTGTAGTTAATATATCCTAGGCATTTGTTAAATATGTCTATCTGTTACTATTATACCTAAAATTACTAATAATCATATATATCACATTATTTATTTTATTATTAAAATAGACATATGGTTATCAATTTATTATAAAACATATCAAAATATAATTATTTTTTAAATACATATAAAAATAAACACTATAATTATATTTTATATTTATTTATTATTTATTATAATTTTAAATAATTTATTGACATAAAAATTATTTTAAAGATAAAAATTTTATTGATAATTTTTAAGAGAATAATATAGTTTAAAAAAATAAAATAAATCAACTTTCAACTAATGAGAAACAATTCTAGAATAGAATTATATAATTACAATGAATGGAAATCTTATCAATTGCTTATCACCTATTGATTATACTTTTAGAAGTTTACTATAAATACATTCATTTATTTAAGTGCCTATCAAATATAAGTTATCAACTAGACTTGAAAAGGTAAACTAAACACTTGCTTAATTTGTATGAAAAAAAGACAGACAAAATTCCATTTAAATAAGTTATAAAATATTAAACTAGTTATAGATGGTAACATTTTCAATCCACGACAGTTTACGCTTATAAAATTTCTAACAGCTAATAAATTTTAAGATTTTAATGTTATATTAATCTCAAAATATAAATGATTAAATTTGCGAATACGATTCAAGTGTTAGAGATGAAAATTACTTTTGCCTCAATAAATCATTAAAACTAGCGCTATATTATATTGTATAAAGAGATTGATAATATTTAATTTGCCTTCACAACTTATTAATAAAGACGTTATTGGAACAACCATGAAAATAATATAAGATGTAACAATAAATTTTAATTTAATGGTATTGAAGTCATCTTCACATCAATAAAATTTTAAGTTTAAGTTTCAATGAAAATTAATTATGGAAAAAAAATATAATACTATCTTTATAACTTACGCAAATAATTTTTTACAATTTATAGAGACAACTTTATCATTTTCTCTGTCCATAGTTCTTATAGTTTTCTTTGCATTAAATTATTTATAAAAAAAAAAAAGAATTCAACTAAATTCCCATATAATCATATTTAATTTCTATTTTTTTAAAATAAATTTTTTTATATTAAAGAAAAATTTAATTCCTTCATTTTAAACATGAGACATGATAAAAAAAAAAATCAATCAAATTAAATTCTCATAAAATTATGGTTTTCAAACACATTCCTATTATAGTCAAAACTTAATATGGAAGTATTTGATTTAATTGTTAGGCGCAGCTGACGATTGACAAGCATCTAAATAGCTGAACCAAGTTATTTGGTAATTCTTTTAAAAAAGCAGTTGATCGTTGATAGAACACCCATTAGCTGCCTTTTCTATCAACTCTAAAATATGAGTTGTTCATGAACTACAACACTTTTTTCTTTGTTTTAACAAAAATACCCATAAACACAATTCTCGCTCTTCTTTTTTTTTTTTTTTGTCCTCATAAAAAATAACATTATAAGAATGTTGAAAACCATGCTCTTTAAATAACTCTTAAGTGTATATATGTGTGTGTATTCTTTTATTTATTAATTTTTAATATTATTAGAATTCATTCTTCCTATTTTTTTCCTCCCTCTCTTTCTCTCTTCTCTTTCTCCCATTTGGCGCGCCATCCTTCCTTTTCTTCTCCTTTTTTCCTTTTTCTTCATCGTGTGATTACCATTGCCGATCCTTTAGTGCTCTTTCAAGCCGCCATTGCTCCATCGCTGATTCACTTGCCCATCGGAAATCCACTAATGCCGATCACCACCATTCATATTCATCACTCATTGATGATTCATCCATGTTGACCATCTCTTCATCGATCATCTCATTAGTTTAGTTGATATTTTCCTTCTATCTTGCACTTTGTTGCAATTTCTCAAGGTATTTCTTATTTCCATTCTTACTTGAATTGGTAGTTTTGAGATTCTTGAAATTCAATGATGGTTGAGAATGTGATTGGGCTATGTTATTGCTTTTAGAATTGTTGATTTCGCCTTCTGGAATTATTGATTTCATAGGTACTATTAGTAGTATGCCCTAGAGCATATCATTTTGCATGTATCTTGTACATATTTTATTAATAAAAGCCAATTTCACTTTTCCGTTTACATAATGAATTTATGTGTAATAGAAAATGTCTATTGATATTTTGTTAGAAATTCTATTCTTAAGTTGTTAAGAATATGAGTGACAGTATTTCTAGTATAAAGTATCATAAATTGGTTCACAATCGAGGATACTTCACAAAGGACATGACTTATCCAGAAAGATTGTAATCATGTTTGTTCCCAAGGTATTTATATGAGATATAAATAAGATGGAGTGGTGAGTCTCATGCCACATAACAAACATGATAGGCACTTATACATGATAAGTAGGCCAAACCAATGACGCTTATGACAAGCACATGGAGTTTACTCTTGTCAATGCATTGTCATATATCATATCAGTGCATATAATCTTTAGACCTGAGATAACACAGTTATCTTGTATATAGGTGGTTTGAGTTTGATACTGCTTTCATACTTATACTGTGTATGGTTATATGAGCATGTGTTGGCTCCTACTAGTTATATATGGAGATAGGTGTTGATAAAGATGGAATTCGTTACCCTAAGTAAATAGGGATAAAATCCTATGTTCATTTAATTGTTCTTGATGTTTCATGTTTCTGGCCAGGACAGACAGATTTAATCAGAAAAGAGTTTCTGACAAGAAAATCTAATTAATCAAGAACTGGAATTAAAAAAACATAATGTTCATAGCAAATGGGGTTTGACATTAACAATGACTCCAGCTCGAATTGGGATTTTGTAACGGAGAGATTCTAGTGCATGGTAACATATGATTAAATGTTCATTTAAGGTATTCCTTGTTACTGATTGGGTGGCCATGACACGCTATGCTAGGTGTCAACCATGGTCTATGAGATGCCTAAAATAATTTAGAGAAATCATTTATGATAAGAAAGAGTTCTGATGATATTAAGAGCTAATATCATATCTCATTGCCAATTAGTGATGAGCCTAGTGAGTCACACACATACACAAGTTAGTCACCAAGTAAAATATGATTTAATTAATTAATTAAAGAGTTTAATTGATTAATTAAATAGGTTTGGTTTGCAATAAGATTGCAAAGTCCCTAGCATGACTTGAAACCAATTCTAGGTTATTGGATGTATAGTATAAGTTAAATTTATATTTAAAGTGTTTAAATATGAATTTAATTGTGAGAAAATTAATTAATAGAGATTAATTAATTAATTTATATTTGATATAAATTGATTAGAAGAGGAAAAATAATGATTTTGGGTTGAGAACTCAAAATTGCAACATAAGGGTAATTTGGTAATTTCACATGGTGACATGTGACACCATGAGATGGTGACACATGACACCATATAAACTTGTCATTTGTCTTCCTATCATGCAAGATTATCAAAGTCAAGATTAGGTTTAGCTTTGATACTTGACTTAATGAAATTAAGTCAATTAAAAATAAGATGCAATGTGGTGGTGACATGTGGCAAAGGGTTTAAGTGATTATTTGACCTAATTATAAAAGGGAAAGAAAGAAGAATTAAAAATATAACTCTCACTATTCTAAGGGTGGCGGCAGCCACTATTCCCTCTCCCTCTTCTTGTTTTCTTCATCAATTCAAAGAGAATCATTCATTCCTTTTGAATTAAAACTGCTGGGAATTGTTTTTAGTGTCCTTTACACACATATAACCTCTCTAAAAGCAAAACCCCAAATTATAATTGGTTGGCAAGGCTTGAGAAGCAAAATTGAGGGCTGCCATTGGTGATCTTGTTATGAACAAGCTAGAGGGACAACACTTGGGGTCCTAGGAGCTTCCTAAAAGTGTCAATTGCATACATAGTACATCAAAGAGGTTAGTGCCCAAATTCCTTTTTTAAATTAGAGTTTAATTGAATTAATTTATTAATTCACAATCTTAAATGGAAAATGAAGATCCTAATACATATTAAAAGTGTTTTAATATGCAATTGAGCATTGAAATTAATTAGACACATAAGAGATATGGCATGATGTATGAAACCCTAGAAGAAAAATTTTAAAATTCAATGCTCTAATGCACCAATTACCATGCTTCCGCTCCTTCAATTGGTATCAGAGCCACTATATTTTCCATTAGGATTGAATATGAGGTTTAATTGTGTGATTGGATCAAATTTGGATTGATCTAAATCTGTTTCGGTGCTCATATGCGGCGGCATGAATGTGATGGTGCTCATGTGTGGCGGCTTGAATGTGAAAGACACCCCAAGGGTGCATTTTGGTTTTGGGCTTCTTTATGCAATTGTTGTATATCTTAAGGCCCATAATTAGGCCCATACCTAATTAAATTATTTAATTAGGAATTTTAATCACACAATTAATTATTGAAAAATGTTTTCAAGGTATTAAATTTGGAAAGGGTTTCTAAATTTAAATTTATTTGAATGAGATTCAAATCTGAATTTTTTAGTTGAATATGTGATATTCAATTTAATTTTTAGTATGTTTATTTTATTTAATTGTTAAATTTTAATCTGCATGATAGATGATCATGGACAATAAAAGACCAATGTAATTGGATTTATTTCTTTTATTTTTCTTTGGATTGTACAATAATTAATTTTATTTTTGTGGTATGTATTATAAATGTTGTAATAATTTAGATTATAATTTCATTTATTTGAGGACTTTAAAGTCTATATTCTTATAAATTCATCCTGGTATGCCAAGGATTACAATGTAATTGGACTACAAAAAAATCAAGGAGGTCAAGAGCATTGGTGGGACCAGTGGGATAAAATCAAGATCAAGTGTTGATTATGTACTCCTTCAGCAACTTTTGTAAAATGAATGAATGAAATACACCTAGGAATGCCCTGATTCAATTCTTGGTGGCTCAGAATTGAATCCCTTAGAAAGTCCATGATCATACCATATTATTTGTTTATTAATGTATGCATGAGATGTATGGGAGTGTATGCAAGTATATGATATATGCATGCCAATTCGATAATATGAAAAGTGGGACCATAATAGTAATTAAGCCAACCACTAAATCTTCCAAACAAATGATTAAGTTGGAAATGGTATAATTAAAGTAATTATATCATGGCCCTCCATTGAGGCAATTATTTTAAGAAATTTTAAATACTTGCATGTGATGCATTTAATTTAAGAGATTTTCTTAAGAATAATTGTTAAGTATGAAATGTTGTAAATATGTAAATAGTTAATGGCCAATAATGGATGTGCCTGAGGACATTAAAATTATTTGCATGTTTACTAGCTCAATGGGATCAACTTAACTAATGCAAGATAAATCAATAATGGATGTGCTTGAGATTTTGAGCGTTAGGGGCTAGATAAATGATTGAACCTTACATGAGATTTGATGGGCAAGGAGTTGCTTACTTATACTTTATTGTAATTCCAATAATAGATGTGCCAGAGGATGATTAATAAGACTATAAGAATTCAATCACCCACTAGAAATCCATCTAACTAGGATATCCGTTTCTTACTTTGGAAGTGTAGGATTTGTCAAGTTAGTGGGAGGACCAATTTGATTAAAAGACCATAATCATTTTGGTTAAATTGCTTGATACATTTACTAATTAATATAGTTATTCTCTACAGTTAATTTTTTGATAATAATGAGCACACAACAACCATCACCATCTAATATCCTTGTGAGCATACTTGATCACAATAGATTGACGGGACGTAATCTTTCTGATTGGCTAAGAAATTTAAAACTTGTCCTAAACCTAGAATGTATTGGATGTATTTTAGACTCAAAGGTTTCTGGTCCCTTACCTCCAGAGGCCACTCAAGAGGAATTAGATACTTTGGACAAGTGGAAGGAGCATGATATGAGAGCTAAATATTACATGCTTACTTCTATGAGTAATGAGTTACAGAAGCAACATGAAAATATGCAAAATGCAAGTGAGATCCTCCTTCACCTGCAAGAGTTGTATGGTGAGCACAGTAGGAATGCTAGGTATGAGATATCTAGACTGCTATTTTGCATGAGGATGTCTAAGGGACAAAATGTAGGAGATCATGTCCATAAGATGATTCGGCTTATTGAGCAGCTGGAACATATTAACTTTCATATGGATTTCCAACTGCAGATGGATTTGATCCTTCAATCCTTGCCTGAGTCATTTGGGAATTTTGTGATAAATTTCCATATGACAAAGCAAGAGTGTACTTTGGATGGGTTGCTTAACATGCTGGTTATTGCCTAAAAGAATTTACCGGGCAATAAAGGAAAAGAGGTGGCTTTGATTGTATCTTCTTCTTTTGTTGGAAAGTCTAAAAAGAAGAAGTGTAATAAGAATAAAAAACCTTAAATTCCTAGACCTTCCAAGAAGATAGCCAAACAGAAGGGCAAGACTGAAGTTGATAAAGGCAAGGGAAAGTGTTTCTACTGCCAGAAGGATGGGCATTGGAAAAGGAACTGCCCAGAGTATCTTACTTCTCTGAAGAAAAAGAAGGATAGACCTTCAGAAGGTATGTCTGTGTCTTATTATTTAGATTCTGATGATACTCATAGTTTATCTATAGCTTGGGTTTTAGATACCAGTGCTAGTTCTCACATTACTTATGATATGCAGGAACTAGCAAATACTAGCAGCTTGCAGTCACGAGATATTAGACTCCGGGTTGGCAATGGCTCAACTGTTGAAGCTTTAGCAATAGGATCTAAAGCTTTATACATGTGTGGACATATTTTGTATTTAAATAATGTTTTGCATGTACCTGATGCTTTTAAGAATATCATTTCTATATCTAGTTTGACTAGAAATGGTTATGAATTTCAGTTCACAAATGATGTTTGCAATATTTATTTTGAAAATAAATATGTTGGCTCGGGCTATATGTGTAATGATCGGGCTCCAACCACTAGAGGAATTGTCCGCTTTGGCCATAAGCCTCACGATTTTATCCCATAGGTGGAATGAAGAACTTCCCAGGAGGTCACCCATCCTAGGATTTCTCTCAAGCGAGCACGCTTAACCCTGGAGTTCTTCCAACTCTCCAAACCATTCTACCAAAAGGCGCATCTAGTGATTAGTTCTCCCATTTTATATATCATTACTTTTTGAACCCAAGACCATCTCCGTGCTTTGTCGATGTGGGATTTGCCTAGGGGACCTTTCTCCCCCCCTTTTGAGACTTAGCGTCCTCGCTGAGGTTTGCCCCACTATCACCCAAGAGGATACGCGAGCGGCTTTGATACCAATCCCACATCAACAAAGCACGGAGATGGTCTTGGTTTCAAAAAGTAATGATATATAAAATGGGAAAACTAATAACTAGAGGCATCTTTTGGTGGAATAGCCTGGAGAGTTGGAATAATTCCAAGGTTAAGCGTGCTAGCTTGAGAGAAATCCTAGGATGGGTGACCTCCTGGGAAGTTCTCCAGTCCAACTATGGGACAAAACCGTGAGGCTTATGGCCAAAGCAGACAATTCCTCTAGTGGTTGGAGCCCGATCGTTACAATATGCATGATGGATTTTATTATTTAGATAATAATGTTAAATATAAATCTAATACAAGCAATCTAAATGAATGTAATGCCATGATGAAAATCAACTCAAGTTCAAAATATATTTGGCACTTAAGATTAGGTCATATTGCAGAAGATAGGATTGCAAAGCTGGAGAAAATGGGGATTTTATCCTCATTGGATTCTGAACCTACTCTAACTTGTGAATCCTACCTTCAAGGCAAAATGACTAGATCACCTTTTGTTGGACAAGGGCTAAGAGCTGAAAATATTTTGGAATTGATACATAGTGATGTATGTGGTCCATTTAAGAAAATGGCTAGAGGCGGTTTTCATTACTTTATTACCTTTACTAATGATAAATTAAGGTTTGGGTATTTGTATTTGATGAAATGCAAATATGAATCCTTTGAAAAGTTCAAAGAATTTAAATGTGAAGTAGAAAATCAAACAGGAAAAAGTATTAAGACTCTTTGATCAAATCATGGAGGTGAATACTTAAGTACTGAATTTGATGAATACTTGAAAGAGCATGGCATTGTCTCCCAACTGACTCCTCCAGGAACGCTACAACTAAACGGTGTATATAAAAGGACAAATTGTACCCTATTAGATATAGTACGCAGTATGATGAGCTCTACTGATATGCCAATCTTCTTTTGTGGATTTACATTAGAATCAGCTTTGCATATTTTGAATGGGATTCCATCAAAATCAGTTTCTTCCACACCTTATGAGATATGGCATGGAATAAAACTGAGTCTTAAGCATGTTAAGATTTGGGTTTGTCTACCTTACATTAAAAAGCCGAACACTGATAAATTGGAAACCAGATCAGAAAAAGGTCGATTTGTTGGAGATCCAAAAGAAAGTTTTGGATATTATTTTTATTTGCCTACATCACAAAAGGTTGTGGTAAGTAGAGATGCCATATTTCTTGAACAACAGTTTATTCAAGAAGGTGGCAAAGGAAGGAAAATAGAGTTAGAATTGGAGAATTCTAACCAACCAACAGATCAAATGGATATAGATCTATCTAGTCAACCTACACTTATTGATGAAACATCCACAGTAATTCCTCGCAGATCGACTAGGATATCTCACCCACCAGTGAGATATGGTTTTCTTCATAAAGATGAACAAGAGTTGTTTACTTATGAAGAAATAGATCATGGAGATGATCCTCTTACCTATGAAGAAGCTATATCATATATAGATTCTTCAAAATGGATT
Source organism: Hevea brasiliensis (assembly GCF_030052815.1). Lineage (NCBI taxonomy): Eukaryota > Viridiplantae > Streptophyta > Magnoliopsida > Malpighiales > Euphorbiaceae > Hevea > Hevea brasiliensis. Next base: position 71,970 of record NW_026614937.1, read on the forward strand.
GAAGCTATGAAATCCGAAATTTATTACTTGCATAAAAACCAAGTTTGAGACCTCGTTGACCCACCTGAAAGTATTGTACCTATAGGGAATAAATGGGTTTTCAAGAAGAAAATTGGTTCTGATGGAAAGGTAGAGACCTATAAAGCAAGGCTAGTAGCGAAAGAGTTTTGCCAAAGGCAAAGAATCGACTATGAGGAGAGTTTCTCGCTGATTGCCATGCTTAAATCAATTAGGATTCTATTAGCAATAGCTGCATACTATGATTATGAGATTTGGCAGATGGATGTCAAAATAGCTTTTCTCAATGGATACATTGATGAAAACATTTTCATGGAACAACCTAGGGGTTTTAAATCCCAAGACGGTTCCAAGGTATGTAAGCTAAAGCGATCCATTTATGGGTTAAAACAAGCTTTGAGGAGTTAGAACATCTATTTTGATGAAGCCATTAAGTCATTTGGTTTTATCAAAAGTGTGGATGAACCATGCGTATATAAGAAGGTTAGTGATAGTGCTATCACTTTTCTTGTTTATATGTGGATGATATTCTGTTGATAGGTAATGACATAGGTATACTGACAACTGTAAAAGTATGATTGTCAAATACATTCTCCATGAAAGACTTAGGAGAGGCAACCTATATTCTTGGAATTCGCATCTATAGAGATAGAGCAAAAAGAATAATTGGTTTATCCCAAAGGCTATACTTGGAAAAGGTGTTAAAGAGGTTTAACATGCTTGATTCCAAAAGAGGATTGTTACCAGTGAGACATAGTATCCACCATTCTAAAGAGATGTCTCCAAAGATACATGAAGAAAGAGATAAAATGGCCAAGATTCCATATGCTTCAGCTATTGGAAGTTTAATGTATGCAATGATGTGTACTAGGCTGGATATCACATATGCTGTTAGTTTGACTAGCAGGTTTCAATCCAATCTAGGTTTCAAACACTGGATAGCTGTCAAGAATATCCTTAAGCACTTGAGAAGAACTAAGGATTTATTCTTAATTTATGAAGGTGTTGACTTGCAATTGGATAGTTATACTGATTCTGATTTCCAATCAGATATCGATGATAAAAAGTCTGCCTCTAGATTTGTGTTCATTTATAATGGAGGTGCAGTTAGTTGAAAGAGTTCCAAACAGAGTACTACTGCTGATTCCACTATAGAGGCTGAGTATATTGTTGCATCAGATGCTGCAAAAGAGGCTGTTTGGATAAAGAAGTTTGTGACAGAACCTGTAGTAGTTCCTTCCATTGTGTCAGCAGTTCCTCTCTACTGTAATAACAACGGAGCAGTCATACAGGCTAAGGAATCTCGGTCTCACTAGAAATCCAAACACATAGAAAGGCGCTACCACATTATCAGAGAGATAGTTGGGCAAAGCGATGTAGCCATGCAGAAAATAGCATTAGCTGAAAATCCAGCTAATCGATTCACGAAGCCTATGTCACAAGCTCAGTTAGACCAACATCTTGAGAAGATGGGTCTAAGATATTGTAATGAATGGCTCTAGTGCTAGTGGGAGATTGTTAGTAGTATGCCCTAGAGCATATCATTTTGCATGTATCTTGTACATATTTTATTAATAAAAGGTGATTTCACTTTTCTATTTACATAATGTATTTATGTGTAATAGAAAAGGTCCATTGATATTTTGTTAAAAATTCTATTCTGAAGTTGTTAAGAATACGAGTGACAGTATTTCTAGTACAAAGTATCATAAATTGGTTCACAATCGAGGATACTTCACAAAGGACATGAATTTTCCAGAAATATTATAATTATGTTTGTTCCCAAGGTATTTATATGAGATATAAATAAGATGGAGTGGTGAGTCTCATGCCACATAAAAAACATAATAGGCACTTATACATGATAAGTAGGCCGAACCAGTAACGCTTATGACAAGCACATGGAGTTTACTCTTGTCAATACATTGTCATATATCATATCAGTGCATATATTCTTTAGACTTGAGATAACATAGTTATCTTGTATGTAGGTGGCTTGAGTTTGATACTGCTTTCATACTTGTATTGTGAATGGGTATATGGGCATGTGTTGGCTTTTACTAGTTAAATATGGAGATAGGTGTTGATCAAGATGGAATCTGTTACCCTAAGAAAATAAAGATAAAATCCTATGTTCATTTAATTATTTTTTATGTTTTAAGTTCTTGGCCAGGATAGATAGATTTAGTCAGAAAAGAGTTTCTGATAAGAAAATCTAATTAATCAAGAACTGGAATTAAAAAAGAGCATAATGTTCATAGCAAATGGGGTTTGACATTAACCATGACTCCAGCTCGAATTGGGATTTTGTAACCGAGAGATTTTAGTGCATGGTAACATATGATTAAAGGTTCATTCAAGGTATTCCTTGTTACTGATTGGGTGGCCATAGCATGCTACACTAGGTATCAACCATGATCTATGAGATGCCTAAAATGATTTAGAGAAATTATTTATGGTAAGAAAGAGTTATGATGATATTAAGAGTTAATATCATATCTCATTGCCAATTACTAATGAGCCTAGTGAGTCACACATATACACAAGTTAATCACCAAGTAAAATATGATTTAATTGATTAATTAAAGAGTTTAATTGATTAATTAAATAGGTTTGATTTGCAATAAGATTGCAAAGTCCCTAGCATAGCTTGAAACCAAATCTAGGTTATTGGATGTATAGCATAAGTTAAATTTATATTTAAAGTGTTTAAATATGAATTTAATTGTGAGAAATTAATTAATAGAGATTAATTAGTTAATTTATATTTGATATAAATTGATTAGAAGAGGAGAAATAATGATTTTGGGTTAAGAACTCAAAATTGCAACATAAGGGTAATTTGGTCATTTCACATGGTGACATGTGGCACATGAGATGGTGACACATGGCACCATATAAACTTGCCATTTGTCTTCCTATAATGCAAGATAATCAAAGTCAAGGTTAAGTCTAGCTTTAACACTTGGCTTAATAAGATTAAGTCAATTAAAAATAAGATGCAATGTGGTGGTAACATGTGGCAAAGGGTTTAAGTGATTATTTGACCTAATTATAAAAGGGAAAGAAAGAAGAATTAAAAATATAACTCTCACTATTCTAAGGGTGGTGGCAGCCACTATTCCCTCTCCCTCTTCTTGTTTTCTTCATCAATTCAAAGAGAATCATTCATTCCCTTTGAATTAAAATTGCGAGGAATTGTTTCTAGTGTCCTATACACACATATAACCTCTCTAAAAGCAAAACTGCAAATTATAATTGGTTGGCAAGGCTTGAGAAGCAAAATTGGGGGCTGCCATTAGTGATCTTGGTGTGGACAAGCTAGAGGGACAATACTTGGGGTCCTAGGAGCTTTCTTAAGGTGTCAATTGCATCTATGGTGCATCAAAGAGGTTAGTGCCCAAATTCCTCTTTCAAATTAGGGTTTAATTGAATTAATTTATTAATTCACATTCTTAAATGGCAAATAAAGATCCTAATACATATTAAAAGTGTTTTAATATGCAATTGAGCATTAAAATTAATTAGGCACATAAGCGATGTGGCATGATGCATGAAACCCCAGAAGAAAATTTTTGAAATTCAATGCTCCAATGCATTAATTACCATGCTTCCACTCCTTCAGGTACCTACAAAATGTTGACTGGTATCTATAGAATACTAGTTGGTACTTATAAAATGTTTGTCAGTACCTATAGTAGGTACCTATAAATGTGTTGGTTGGTCCTTGTAGTTGGTACTTGTAATGTGTAGGATGGTACCTGTGATAAGTATGTCAGTACCTATTAATGTGTTAGTCAGTACCTGCTAATTGCCTACATTTGTTAAATATAAGTATTGTAGAACCTATATGTTTGCATTTCTTACTTGACTTTTATTGCTTGGTAATGTTCACTCTACTCCTTGTATTTGCAGTTATGGCATCAGAATCTTCTTCTGGTTCACAAGTACTGGCTAGTCCCAAGTACCTGCCACCTCACAGGTACCAGCAGTTCTGCAAGCACCATTAACAGTATCACAGGTTTCTCCTATTAGCATATTTGCTGGTTTACAACACTGCAAGTACACGAATTGCAAACAAGTAATATAGTAGTGAGTAGAGTATCATTTTCACAAGGAATTTATAGGTGTAAGTATCAAGCTAGATAACAATTTTCACTATTTAAAGTACCAAATGTCTTAAGAGATTTATTCTAAACTACTAATACTGAGAATTAAAGGAAGACAAAGCTATAAATTAGAAATCAATTGACTAACAATTTCAGAATTAAGATTTCATACTTTAACCTTATTATGATCTAACTTCACCTATTTAATATATTGAAAATTGTTACTTTGATGGAAATTAATCCTAAGATATCTTAAGTCCTCTTTTAAGGCACTCACGGTGTATTTTAATTAACCTAAACCCTACTTTCATGGTGATCAATTTAATTAAATCTTTTAAGCTCTTTGATTAATTATGAGACTCCACAAAAGATTTCAACCTATTTCTATGTCAGATTTCCTAGGTTCAAAATTCTGATTTCCAATACTAATCTTCACCTTTCAGCTCTTCAACTAGTATCTTATATCATAACTAAGTGGATATCAACATATAGCATGTATTAAGAACACAAAATATTTAATCAAAGAACAAAACTCAAATCTATTAAATAAATGTAGTACATATCCATAATAGACATTAAGGGTGCCACTCTCCTAATTCTAGAATTAAACAAACTACTCACTCATGGTTATCTTAATAAACATACTAGAATTAAAATAAAATAACATAAGACAATTTGAAGAAATATAATAAAAGAACCCAGAACAAAGATTCTGCAGCCTTGAACTTTTAAAACTTTAATTGAGAGTCCTGCTCTTTGATGCTGATGTAGATTCTCTTCAAGTTGCTTAGAAACTAGGGTTTTTATGTAAACTAAAACTAACTCTAACTTGAACTAAAGGCTCCCCTGCCTGTTTTGGTCTTCTATCAAGTGCCTCAGAGTCGTGTTTCTGAGTCCCAAGAGCTTTAGAAATCTTTTCGAAATAAGTAAAAGGGAGTTGGAGTCAAAATAGAAGTTTAACTGCTATCAAGTACATGGCCCGTGTGGCACTACACGGCCCTGAGCCATGTTAAATCTAGACCAATTTCAGGCTTCGTTCATGAGGAGGCAACAAGTTATATGGGGGTAGGGTGTTTATACGGGGCAATTAGCACAACCCGTGTACTATAGCTTCTCCTTGGCATCTCCAAGTTTTGGCTTTCAGAAGATTACACAGGGCATGATACTTTACCTGAGGTTTGTTACACGACCCATGTACTATGGCTTTTTTATGTCTTCTTGAATTTCTCTTAGCCAGAAGGTTTCACGGGTTCAGCTTTGTGTTTACACAACCCGTGTAAAGTTATGCAGCAGGCCTTCTTGGCTTTCCCACTTTCCAAACTTGTCCAATCAACTTCCATGCTTTTTCTCTTCCTTATAACATCTGACAAGATACAGAAAATACAAAATTAAGTAGAGATTGAAAAATTTAACAAAAACTAATGAAACTAAGTAAAATGCGTGCAATTAACTACCTAAATGCTATGAAATACAATGTAATAGTGCTTAAAAATACCTATGTGATACAAGTGTATCATAGCAGTGGTATTCCTGGCATTTCCTCATCAAGTACTAATGTCAAATACTAAGGAGTTATCTATATAGCCTTGTTCTAGAGTTATTTATTGACTCTAAGCTTTCCTAAAGATTTTTTTTGCATGCTATAGTCATTATATCTTGATGTAATAAATTTAGCATACATGTAAATACTTAGATATTTGTTGAACAATAAGTGTGTTTTGGCTCTTATTTATTAGTGAAAGTGGCCATAAGGCCTACTTGTTACATTAGCCTTTGTTTGATTACATGTGAATGCTTTTATTGTGTCAGCTTTTTCTATTTCACTTCTGCATGGATTCTAGGAAAAGCTTCAAGGTCGGCTATTTGAGGCCATGGGTTAGCCTTAACTATTTTATGCTTAGTGTTATCCCATCACTTTCTTGCAAGATGCGATGGTTTTAGACTTGTAGATTCACATCATTTGAACCATTACCTTAAAAAAGAGAGCAATTGTCATTGTCATTATCATAAAAATAATCTAGATTATGGGAACATTAATTCCTCTTATACTAGTCCCCGTGGGAATTTCGAGCTGGTGCCCCCCAAGTTTTCTAATACTCCTAGATGTCAAGTTTGGCTCCTCCCGCTTAAAGATCATTAGAAGCTGTAAGAACTTGAAGACCAAATTTTCCCCTCATCACCTGGGACATTAGTGTTGTTGCCTAAGGTACCTGCATTATGGATATATTCATTCCTCTGTAACTATACCCCCCCCCCCCTCCGAGCCAAAAGAGCCAAAGGTCACCAGGGGCATTTGCACTTACTACTGCTAGAGAGCTAATACCACCTGAGGACCTCCAACTGCTTCTGCATCATAAACACTTAGATGAGTGATCAAGTTAGTGTTACTGACAACTTGGGTGAGAGCAACGGTTTTGCCACTAGGGCGGTTGAGTTGAACTGGTGTTATTGTTTGGCTAGCCACCTATTCTTTTCTCCTATGGGATGGCTAGTATCTTTCTTCACTACCAGCGCAGCTTCCATTAACACTACTGTGGGGGGTGCGTGGCTGAGATTGTCCCTTGAGCTCGTTAGCACCTCTAGATGCCATGTCAAATTCCTCTAGCATAGGAACTTGGCCATTGGAGAGTACTGGAACTGAAGAATTAAGTTTATCAATTACTTTCTTCATACTTACATTAATTCTTTCCCTTAACTAGTTAAGAGTTCCTAACCACTATTCTAAGTTTTTCATCAAGACACCAGTAATGGTTGATGCAAGGTAAGGGACACAAGTGAACAGATTCAAGGAAGAGTTAAAACTGCTTACTAGTGAGCGAGGAGGGAAACTGGCCTCGCTCAGCATGAAATGGCATTTGTATAGAATAAAAGTTCCACATTGTTGTGAATCCTATACAACAGTCCTATTAGAATCTAGGAATTCATTTGCAAATCTCATCTCACCGCTGAACTAGGTCAATAGAGAAGGTACATACAGTTTCTACAGTAGGACTTCCCTCTGTGTCCTGAGACCTGATGGTTTCTTAGCCAAGAATGCTTCTAGTTTTTGGAGGCATGATGTTGCCTATAAAAAAGAATGAGAACAGTAATGTCAAATAAAATGAGAACATTTTCCCACTGGGCTTGCCAAAAATTATTTGCTAATTTTTGGCGAAGAGTAGTGGTGATGTATATTGAGAAGAGACTTGGGTCTCACTGGGTATGCCAAAAATTGTTTCGTTAGAAACAAATCTGGTTGGCTAACAGCTTAGGAATTGCGAGCGTGCCAAATACTGAGTGTATCAACTGCACACTTTTCTAACTTCTCTCAAACGATTATGGGAGCCCCACAAGATTGAACACAGCTTTGTCAAAATTTTACTTAAACTGAACAATTAAAGTAACTGAAAAATATATTGATTGCTAGAAATTTAAGTACAAGACTTGAAAAAAAAAATGTAAGGTTGAGAAAATAAAAAGACAGATAAAATTAAAGATAAATAGTCTTTTGGAGTCTGTTGTTATTTGAATGATTGAGTGGTTGGGCTTTTCACATTGCAGAGCATCTGACATTCATAATTCTGCCTACAGGTATCCAGAAGACTTCCTGGAAGAATTTGGAATACACTCTGCCACATTCTGTGATTACTTGCAATTACTTGCCCACTTCTTAGAACTGCTTAAAACTGCTACAAGCTGTCATGCAGGTATCTAGACAAGCTCTTGAAAGACTCTGGAACACATTCTGTCATATTCTGCGATTACCTGCATTTACTTGTCCACTCCTTGGAACTGCTTGGAGCTGCTACAAACTACCGTCAACTTCCTCATCTCATATAACTATCCAGTAACCACCACTAATCCACTTATTAATTATCTTAGGCCACAAATTAATTAAATTAATAAAATAAAATTAATTTCACAAATCCTTAGGCCTAAAAATAATTAATAAATAAAATGATTATTTTTTATGCAAACCCACTCTAATTTCATTTTTTGTGTAATTTTTTTTATTTCTTCTTAAGTTATTAAATTATGTAGATTATTTTTTTATTTATCTATCTCAATAATAAAATAAATAATATAATATAATAATTAATAATTATATATTTATTTAATAGTAAAATAAACTATAAAATATATCATTATCAATCATTTTACACATCAATAGTAATAGCTATACATAGTTTATTAAACACTTAACATAAATCAACTACATATAGAAGTTGTAGGCAATTGTTAATTGTATTTGCATTATCTCAAGGCTATAAATAGAAGACACATGTTAAAGTTAATTACATGATAATATTGACTCAGATAAGTGTAATACAGAAATTATCTAGCACTATCACAATATGGAAGTTATCTTTGCACTATCAGGTAGTTCATGAGCTTTATCTCCTACACGCACACATAATTCGAGTGAAGGTATTGGTCGAATTGTAAGTTGATCCCTTAAGTGTTCATGACATGTTCAGCTAACTCCTTTGGTGAGAAGATCTATAAGTTGGTCTTTGGTTGAAATGTGTTGAACTTAGATCTCTTTCTTTGCAACTTCATCCCTAATGAAATGAAAGTCAACTTCAATATGCTGGGTATGAGCATGAAAAATGGGATTGGCTGATAAATATGTTGCTCATTGGGAAGATGATCTAGTTCACACATTAAGGAAGTTAACCATGTAATTTCTATTGCTGCAGCACCAATAGCTCGATACTTGGCCCCAGTAGATTATTTCGCTATGGTAGCTTGCTTTTAAGTACTCCAACAAATTAAATTGGTACCTAAGTACACTGTATAAAATGTAGTTGATTTCCT